>NC_091296.1:55751359-55828859 GCF_038502225.1 Cherax quadricarinatus
CATCACTAAGTGAGGATTATTATTATAATCAAAAAGAAGCGCTAAGCCACAAGGGCTATACAGCGACACTAAGTGAGGAGAGGCTGTATAGTCAAAAGGAGACATTTCCATGTTTTGATGAGTATTATACCTTGGAAAAAAAAATTGTAATATTATAAGATTTCCTTTTAAATATGTTTACAGAGGTCTTGAAAGCACACAGGTGTTATGGACATAGAAATGAGTTTATATAACCCAGGATATTCCCTTAAACCTAAATATAAAAACATAATAATTAGCCCAGGATAATCAAGAAAGTCAGTGTTAGAAGACCAAAGCAGTGGAAAACCTCTGGTGTCTTATCTTTTAGTTAGCCAAGTACTTAGGCCATGACAACTCTCACTACAGACCTATCACTCTTACTAGAAAGCTTAATTAACAAATACGTATTTAGTGTGGTATGTTGAAAAAAAGAAATTCTCACCACCTCAGTATGGTTTTCATAGGGGTTGTTTTTTCATTACCCCTCAATGTACTTTGATATGTATGTTTCCAATGCCTTTGCTAATAATCAGCTTATGACACTACCTGGCACTACAACAAACTACACCAATCTCATTCTTAAGGTTTTTGAGGCAATTTGCCACATTTCTTTAAAGATTTCTTATCAGAGAGAGATTTCTGCATCTTGATAAATAGCTTTTTCCCTGACTTTGTCCAGGTTGAAGGTGTACATGGCAGTGTTCGTGGCACTACCCTCTCCCTGCTGGTCATTAATGACCTTACCTCTGTTGCACTTTCTACTGTTTGGTCGTCTTTCTTAGTATACCTGGAGTGGGTTTCGGGGGTCAACGCCTCCGTGGCCCAGTCGGTGACCAGGCCTCGTGGTGGATCAGGTCCTGATTAACCAGGCCGTTACTACGGGCCGCACGTAACCCGACATACGAATCACAGCCTGGCTGGTCAGTTACTGACTTTAGGTGCCTGTCCAGATCACTCTTGAAGACAGCCAGGGGTTTATTGGTAATCCCCTTATGTGTGATAGAGCTGAAGAATAGTGGTAACCCAGTTGTAGCCTGACAGTAGTGACATCCAAATCGGCTTATTTCTTCCACTGACTACTACTACTACCTCTACCACTACCTATGTTTTTACTTTCCTAATACCTGTCTTGTTACATCCCTGTCTATTGGCCTATATATACTCCCTCCTCTCCTTTCTGTTAGTCTGACTGTAATGTGGAAAAAGACACTTATGTACAGTTCAGGACATTTATTAAAGGAAACGTTTCGCCACGAGTGGCTTCTTCAGTCCTAATACAGAGAAAACTAAGAAAACACACATATATATAGTGGTGGGAGTCAGGTGAGGTGAAGCGTGGGTAGAGGTGGTGGTAGTAGTAGTAGTAGTAATGGAACTAAGGAGGTGAGGTTAGAGAGGGACCTGCTGGCATCAAGTAACACCAGTTCCCAGGATGGGTAATATCCTCTTGCTTAGTAATTTTGAAATACTGTAACTACCGGATTTTTGCTTTATAGTGTTACTGACAGAAATTAGTGCAGCTTCAATGCATTTTCTCCGTCTTAAGTCGTCTTCTTTAATAACTAGTTTAGCTTCATTGAATTTCATGAGGTGTCCAACATCGTCTCTATGTTGAACACATGCGTTTTTGCGGTCATCATTTCTGCAAGCATTTTTGTGTTCTGCTATTCTAATGTCCAGAGTTCTGGCTGTTTCCCCTACATATACTTTGTCACACCCCCCACATGGTATAGTGTAGATTCCTGCACTTGTGCCAGAATCATGCTTGGGTTTTTGTATCAGGTTCCTAATAGTAGTTGAAGAGCTGGTAGATATTTTAGCCAGTTTTCTGTCAAACATTTTTGAAACATTAGTGGCAACGTTGCTGACCGGTAAAACGATGTAACTTGGAGGCTTTTCTTCAATTTGATAGGTGTTGGTCTTGCTGAGGATACGTGTTGCACGTTTCCTGCAGTCACGTATGAAGTGTAGGGGAAAGTGTAGTGAACTAAAAGAGTTGGTGATGTATGTACATTCTTCTTCGAGGAACTGCGGACTGGAAATCCTGTAGGCTCTCAGAAAGAAGCCAATAACTACCCCTCTTTTAGTTCTTGTGTCATGGTGAGAGAAGAAATGTAGAAGATCATTCTTGTAGGTAGGCTTCCGGTAGACTTTAAAATTCTGATTCTGGCACAAGTGCAGGAATCTACACTATACCATGTGGGGGGTGTGACAAAGTATATGTAGGGGAAACAGCCAGAACTCTGGACATTAGAATAGCAGAACACAAAAATGCTTGCAGAAATGATGACCGCAAAAACGCATGTGTTCAACATAGAGACGATGTTGGACACCTCATGAAATTCAATGAAGCTAAACTAGTTATTAAAGAAGACGACTTAAGACGGAGAAAATGCATTGAAGCTGCACTAATTTCTGTCAGTAACACTATAAAGCAAAAATCCGGTAGTTACAGTATTTCAAAATTACTAAGCAAGAGGATATTACCCATCCTGGGAACTGGTGTTACTTGATGCCAGCAGGTCCCTCTCTAACCTCACCTCCTTAGTTCCATTACTACTACTACTACTACCACCACCTCTACCCACGCTTCACCTCACCTGACTCCCACCACTATATATATGTGTGTTTTCTTAGTTTTCTCTGTATTAGGACTGAAGAAGCCACTCGTGGCGAAACGTTTCCTTTAATAAATGTCCTGAACTGTACATAAGTGTCTTTTTCCACATCTTGTCGGTATCACCATACCATTTCCTCTCTGACTGTAATGGTCCAAGTCGGACCGAAACGTCGTCGTAAGCTCCCCTCTCCTATGAGCAGGTTATTATTTGTGTATCGGCTTATTTTGTCAGATGCACCATACTTATGTGGTTCCTCCTGCATGGTAAGGACCGGGACGCAGTTTAATACCTAAGCAAATTACAGTGGTAATAAACTATTTACATGTTTATATCTGGTCACAATCGTAACGAGTTGTGTAGACATGAATTAAGAGACTGACAACAGTCAAACCATCAATTATATAGGAGCCACATATCTATGGTGCATCCAACACAATAAACCAACTGCAAAAATCGTGAACAAGCGATATAAAATGCAAAACAACCACGGGGGGAGTTGAACGATAGCTCCAGCAGGGGCTTGCAAATTCCTGATGATGTGTTGACTGCAACACGAAAGGCCTAGAGCTATCATCCAACTCTTCCTCCCCCCCCCCCCGTGGTTAGTTTGCAATAAACAGACTTGGGTGTCACTACTGCCAGGCTCCGACTGTTACCAGTATCTCTGGGAGATTAAATTATCACCACCAGATGTTGTTGACCAAACTCAAACTTGGCCAGATGTACAGTTGTCACATCTTGCGTCTTTGTGCTGGAATGCGACAAATTTGTGAACTCACAGACAACTCGCTCAGAATTGTTCAAGAAATGTCGAAGTATTTTGTCCGCTGTGACATATTACCAACAATTCTGGAAAAATACCCTGACTTTGCTTATTGTAAATAACGCATAACCGCTTAATTTTTTTTACAATTATACCTTGCTAAAATATAACTCAATACGATTGTAACCAGATATAATCATGTAAACAGTTCGTTACCACTGTAACTTCTTCAGCTATTAAAACTTCACGGTTCAATCCCTGGACCCATTATATACCTCTAATCTTATGGCTACTGCCCATACCATGGGTATGGGTGCATAATAGATACTAAATTATGTACAAACAAACAAGCAAACAATGACTACGTGACGTACATAACATTGTACAACTTCAACATTTTTATTGTATATTAATTTATAATCGTCGGGTAATTCATTTATTAAGAAAGTTCATGTGCCCAGGCTATTATTTACCTTGCAAAACCAGTTGTTTACGTTTGTATATGAGATAAATACATAACATAATGTAGTAAACATGTCATGGTTCTTGTAACTGGTTCTTGAGGAATGTCTCAATACTCATACCTTTACCTTATTACATTACCCTTCCTTTTACCCACATTTCCTTACATTATTCGTATATATATGTATTTAACCTGATAACATAGATTATATCTCTTTTGCAAATTAGAAAATAATATTTTTTTTGTGTCAGGGAGAATATGTTTACAAAGAAAATATATTAAAGGGATGGTTATGGTGAGCCGGTTGAGCAGCAGCAGCAGCAGCAGCAGCAGCAGCAGCAGCAGCAGCAACAACAACAACAGCAGCAGCAGCAACAGCAGTAACAGCAGTAGACGAGGTTCAACACCTCACTAACCATTATCACTTTCCTCGCTCACGTACGACATTATCATCCATTAATTCTTACTTTTATCTGTTGTCAGAGGTGTGTCACTGGTATGTAGTAAAGACGTATATTATTTCCTCTGTCATTAATGTGTGAAAAACGTCACTTTATGACGTTGTTTTGCCAAGAACCTCGATTCTCAAGGTTATTTTTTTTTTGTTAAAGTGCAACTGTTTATTTTTTCAGTGTGTGATTAGTATTAACAACATTAATACTTTAAATGATACGACATTATAAGTGTTTGTGTGGTGATTATAACATGTTGTAGTTAGTGCCATGTATAAATGATTCTTGTACTAGGTACGTCAACACAAATTTAGTCTGGTACTGCTGAGGTAGTCTTGGTAATCACTGCCAAGTTATGTTATTATCATGAAATTGTTGTATTTATCACTTCTACATGTGCATATACTCGTGTGTGTCAGTGACAAAATGCGTATATACACAAGATGTTTACTTAGGGGTCTGGCATTGTAGTGTTATTTGACTACAATGCCAGACCCCTAAGTAAACATTATGATAAGATATCTGCACTCCAAGACTCGCTAAAGGATAAGTAAGCAAGCAAGCAAGTACACAGGTACGCATAAGTACAATTATCATACATAGTGTAAATTACTTAGGATAACCCCAAAAAATTCAAAGTGACTTCTTTCCATTGAGGTCCCTGATTTCCATTGGAGTCCAACCTTCGTTATTCTCACTGAAACGTAACTTGACCACAACATCACATGCGTCTATAACTTTATCGGAGTACTCAGCCATGCACAATAATAGTTTTATTTCTTTGAGCCTTGCAAATGGTGTGGATGAGTAGGTAAGAGATAAGATAAGATTTTGTTTGGATTTTTTAACCCCGAGGGTTAGCCACCCAGGCAATGCATCATTGATTAACTGTCATATTTCCATTGGGGTCCTTAATCTTATCTCCCAGAATGTGACCCACACCCAGGCACCTACTTGCTTGCAAGGTAAGCTGGACAGTAGATGTGCCAGGGATCAAACCACTGACACTGTGAGGCAAGAGCATTATCTTCCATGCCGTGGGCCACCTGGGGAAGAGGCACAGAAGAAAACCGCTAATTATGCAATGCCTTTTGGGCAATACTAAAGTACTAGACATAGCCTATTATGTAAGACTTCTTGCATAATTAACTACAATCATAAGTACAAGAAGAAAGGTAGCTAATGACAAAATGGTAAATTTCAAAATAATTACATATTTTGTAAACTTATTCTCTGTTCTTCTGTTTTATGACATTATTGAGAAGAGCTGGTAAAATGCAGCTAGTAACTGAAATTACTATAGAGTGCAAGACTTAAATTACAATAAAGATTCAGTAGGACAACATAGGTTGCCAGTTTTAAATGGGCATTGAAGGAAGGTTGGAAGAAGAATAGGGACATAATTGGATGAGGACAGGTATTGAGTGTAGTCCTGATTAAAAGGGTGGGGGAATAGCAATCTACTATAATAATGAGGTAAAATGCATCCATTCATCCACCACCAGATTTTGTTTAAGAATAAATTGCTGCACAATTCTCAACCAAGAACTTGAATACCCCTCTTATAATAGGAGCTGTCTGTAAGTCGCCACACCAGCATAATCAACTTTGGAGAAAACCTCATGGACCTAATCATTAACAAAAAACTTAATAAATGCTGTTTAATACTTACTGGAGACTTCAACATTAACTTCATTCAGGCAAAAGACACCCTGTAACAGACTGCCTGAATATATACAATTGCTTATTGATACCCTCAATAACCATTCCTACAAGAATAATAGACTACTGCAACATTACTTAACAACAAAGTATAAATTTAGTAAAATTATTGGTAAGCACTAACCTAATATAAACTTAAAGCTACATTATGTTGGATAACTCAGTTATTTTAATAAGTCATCGAACCTACCAACCAGATAACTTGCTGATAATGATGATTTGAAAACTCAGGGACTCTGCCGGATACTCTTTAGTACTTAACGTTAACGCTCTTTTCTTTCTTTCAACACACCGGCCGTATCCCACCGAGGTGGGGTGGCCCAAAAGGAAAAACGAAAGTTTCTCCTTTTACATTTAGTAATGTATACAGGAGAAGAGGTTACTAGCCCCTTGATCCCGGCATTTTAGTCGCCTCTTACAACATGCATGGCTTACGGAGGAAGAATTCTGTTCCACTTCCCCATGGAGATAAGAGGAAATAAACAAGAATAAGAACTAGAAAGAAAATAGCAGAAAACCCAGAGAGGTGTGTATATATGTGCTTGTACATGTATGTGTAGTGTGACCTAAGTGTAAGTAGAAGTAGCAAGACATACATGAAATCTTGCATGTTCATGAGACAGAAAAAAGGACACCAGCAATCCTACCATCATGTAAAACAATTACAGGCTTTCGTTTCACGCTCACTTGGTAGGACAGTAGTACCTCCCTGGGCAATTACTGTCTACCAACCTACTACCTAGGTAACACTCTTTTGTAAAGGTTAAAATAAAGATAATAGAAGATACAGCGAGGGGAGTGCTTGTGTGATTTACCTCTTCATGAAGCATCAGTTTGAAGGACTGAACCCAGAACTAAATTGGCAAGATCTTCCACAGTATTAAACACGTGAAGCAGCCTTGTATTAACTTTAGCACAGTAGGATGCACTTTTAGAATGCCATATCATGCTTGGTCACAAGACCTATGGTAACTCCTTGAGGGAACTGACTGATAAAACAGCCAATTGAAGCTACCCCTAGTGAGAGAAGCAGAGAAGCCAAAAGAAAGTGTTTACCATGTGGAAGTATAGTATGGCAAATGGAAGGTGGAGAGAAGTTTGCTATAATCCTGTAACTGTTCTGAAAAATAGGGTTCAGTCACCCATGAGACTGATCCCTGCGAGTGTTTACTAACCTTGTTTACAATGTGGCACATTTACACCTACTTGGCAGTGCTGCATCAGAGGAAAATAAACAAAATTAGTGTCATACTGCCATTTTTTTTTTCTGCATTTTACAATCTTGGATGGCTTCCAAAGTAACCCAGGGAAGAGAACATCTGACAAAAGAGGCAACAAAAGTATTTGAGTTCACTTGTGTGAGTAATTGGTCAGTATTATGCTAGTAATTTTGACTTCGTGAAGGATTGTGCATGTAAAGTGCTAATATCATAAATGAAAGAGTATAAATTATTCTCACTTTATTTTCAATTGTAATACAGTATGCACTCGCCTAGTTCTGGTTACAGGGGTCGAGTCACAGCTCCTGGCCCCATTATATCAGTCCACTTAGAACCAGTGGCACAAAAACCTAGTTGCTATAAGGGATACATAATATTTTATCAATGTTGTAATACAGGTTAGAATTAGAATACTATAATAAAGGAATTACACGCTGAATAACTAAAACGAAGAGATAGTACTGTATTAGATGTACATATTAGTAATCCCCCCCCCCCAAAAAAAAAATGGTACTGCGAATATAGCACATCTGTGCCTATGTTCCCCAGATTTAATATGTTATGAACAAATTTTTCTCTTTCTAATTCAGAGGCAAGAATGGTGCAGCTGACCTGCAGTTGCCTCAACATTCGCTTGCATGTGCAAGAAACAGCTGATGCTCTGGTGACAGGAATACCGAATCTTACACAAGAAGAAAGTCAGCATCCTTTCTTCTTAAAGGTAACTTGGCAGTACATTTTTCTCTATCCAAACTATGAATTATAATCAGGCATATTTATTGCTTCGGTGGGAAACGGCCGACTTGTTAAAAAAAATAATTATTGCGATTGGATTTTAATTTTTTGTTTATCAATATGATGAATAATGAAACCACTGATAAGCTGTAATGTGTTTAAAAGCAGAAAAAATCTAAATCCTGTGTTTGGAGAGAAGGAAGATATTTTAAACTTAGCAGTAATTTTCTCCCGAAGTGTTTGTCATTAAATTGCGTGGAAAAAGTGATATATACAGGGAAGAGTATATGGAGAGTAAAAGAGAGGTTGAAAGAGTGATGGAGTGCAAAAGGAGACTTTAATGAGAGAGTGGGAGAGGTTTTATTAACAAATTTTGCTGAGTATAAGAAAAAGGTTTTGGAGAGAGATCAAAAAGGTAAGAAAGCCTAAGAAACAAATGGATTTAACAGTTTAAAACAAAAGAAGTACAGGAGAAATGGAGGATTATTTTGAAGAACTGTTGAATATTGATGAAGAGAGGGGTGCAATGTTTTCTTGCAGTGGGCAGGAGGTGCAACACCTTTTAGAAGTGAGGAAGAGCCAGATTTGAATGTGGGGGAGGTGCTTGATGCAGTGGGTGGAATGAAAGGGGTTCAGAAGCTGAGATAGATTGAATTAAGACAGAAATGTTAAAAGTAAGTGGGGATATTGTTTTGGAGCAGTAAGTGCATTTGTTCACCATGTGCATGTAAGGGAAAAAAGGTACCTAAGGATTGGCAGAGAGCATGCATAGATCCTTTGTATAGGAAAAAAGAGGATAAAAGATAGTGTAAGAATTATAGGGAAATAAGTCTGTTGATTATACCTGGGATATACGTGGGGGTGTTTCAGGGGTCAGCACCCCTGCAGCCTGGTCCATGACCAGGCCTCGCAGTGGATTGGGGCCTGATCATCCAAGCTGTTACTGCTGGCTGCATACAAACTAACATATGAACCACATCCCAGCTTGTCAGGTACTGATTTTAGGTGTCTTTCCAGCTCCCTCTTCAAGACAGCTAGGGGTCTATTGGTAATCCCTCTTATGTATGCTGGGAGGCAGTTGAACCAGTTAGTGTATAGCAGTTATTATTGAAAGAATTATGGGTAAGACAGAGAGTAGGATTGCAGAGGAACAAGGAGCTTCTAGGAAAGACAAGGTGTAGCCCAAGTGTTTACGTACATTGATTCACATAAGTGAACAGTACTTAAAGGTAAAGAACTTTTCATTGAGCAGGGTAATATTTAGTGAAGGGATTCAGGGAAACCGGTTATTTTCATATAGTCGGACTTGAGTCCTGGAAATGGGAAGTACAATGCCTGCACTTCGAAGGAGGGGTTTGGGATATTGGCAGTTTGGAGGGATATGTTGTGTATCTTTATATGTGTATGCTTCTAAACTGTTGTATTCTGAGCACCTCTGCAAAAACAGTGATAATGTGCGAGTGTGGTGAAAGTGTTGAATGATGATGAAAGTATTTTCTTTTTGGGGATTTTCTTTCTTTTTTTGGGTCACCCTGCCTCGGTGGGAGACGGCCGACTTGTTGAAAAAAAAAAAAATGGATTTAGAAAAGGCATGTGATAGGGTGGATAAGGGAGCAATGTAGCAGATGCTGCAAATGGATGGAATAGGTGGTAGATGACTTAAGCTTCTCGATGGCCGTTGCATAGAACTACGTCACTGAGGCCAGAGTCACTCGCGTAGTTCTGGATCATGAGCTCGGCTCGCACAGATAAGTTAGAGCTGTAAATTTTGATAAAGATTTGAGAATGGGTCTGTTTGGTGAATACCTTTGCAAAATATTACCCTGTGCACACTCCAACAGCTCATCAGGTCCCAAAAACCATTCATCTCCATTCACTCCTATCAGACATGTTCACACATGCCTGCTGCATGTCCAAGCCTTTTGCACACAAAACCTCTTTTATCCTTTCCTAGGATGACCCCTACCCCTCCTCCCGTCCACTAGGCCCGGTGGCCTGGTGGCTAAAGCTCCCGCTTCACACACGGAGGGCCCGGGTTCGATTCCCGGTGGGTGGAAACATTTCGACACGTTTCCTTACACCTGTTGTCCTGTTCACCTAACAGCAAATAGGTACCTGGGAGTTAGTCGACTGGTGTGGGTCGCATCCTTGGGGACAAGATTAAGGACCCCAATGGAAATAAATTAGACAGTCCTCGCTGACGCACTGACTTTCTTGGGTTATCCTGGGTGGCTAACCCTCCGGGGTTAAAAAATCCGAACGAAATCTTATCTTATCTCTCTTATACACCCTCCAAGTTGTCCTAGTTTGCTCCATCCTCTCTAAATGATCAAACCACCTCGATAGCCCCTCTTTAGACCCTCTGCATATTTACACCACACATTGCCCTTAGACAGGACATCACTGCCTCCAGCCTTCTCCTTGTTGCAGCATTAATAACCCATGCTTCATATCCATATAAGAGTGTTGGTACCACTGTACTTTCATACATTCCCTTCTTTGCCTCCATGGATAACTTTTTTGTCTTCACAAATACCTCGATGCCTCACTCACCTTTTTTTCCTTTATTAATTTTATGGTTAATCTCATATTTCAAAAACCCATCCACTGCCAAGTCTACTCCCAAATATCTGAATGCATTTACTTCTTCCATACTCCCTCCAATGTGATATCCAATTAATATACTGTAATTATATTTATTTTCTCAGGGTGCATGTTTGGTCACCTTAAGTTTAGGTGGGATAACAGAAGGACAGAAGTTCTTGG
The DNA here is from genome assembly GCF_038502225.1 of Cherax quadricarinatus. NCBI lineage: Eukaryota > Metazoa > Arthropoda > Malacostraca > Decapoda > Parastacidae > Cherax > Cherax quadricarinatus. The sequence goes on from NC_091296.1 coordinate 55,762,123, forward strand.
TTCGTACTTTTCATGTTGGTGGCTGGACTATTGAAGAGTGTCTCAACTGTCACTTAATGACACATGCCACGCGAGGCCCTAGTGGACCTATTGCTGCTAGTGTTTCATTAATAGTAAGTCTGACACACATTTCTCAAAGAACTTGTGTATTTATTGCTGCCAGTACATTGCTAATACATTAGTAAGTTTGGTTAATTATGCAGTGTTATTGTTGGTTAATTTATCATATCATGTACTGTATTGTAAGTAAATGATAAAAATAGTCTTAATGCTTTATTTTGGTTCAGTAAAATATTACTTAAAACAAATTTCAAATAGTTTGTACACCATCACTAACAAATTAAAACTTTATAATATGTCAGTTGAACTACTGTTTTCTTCATCCAGTATTTAGTTTGATCCCTTTGAAAGGTTAAACTAATACTTTACTAAATACTATCTGACAATATTTTTATAAAGGTAATTTTACTGTCGAAATAGACTAAATAATGAACACAAAAAAACAATAAATTATTAAAATTTATATTTAGTGTTAGTAATGAAGTACAACATTTGCCCTTCCAAGTTTATCTTGCTCTTGTGACTACTTGAATTATCTGACTCCTCGATGACTTTAGAGCACTGTTCAGCTTAGCTTGACCATGTGATTCTTGTGAAAAGAGCAAAGTACTGTGTGATATTGTACCAACCATAACATCTTCCTGTCTACAGAAAGATTCAAGCAGGATTCAGATATTACAGAGATGTGAAAACTACTCTCCTGTCTTTTGTATGGTCCTGCCTTCATCCTTAGATAATCGCCCACTGCCTCCGCTCTCACCCACCGACTTTACTAACGAACGATCACCACAGACTGAAGCAGCTCTTGGTGCCATCCAGCAGCAGGTAATAACCATTCTAATACCATAAAATAAATTTCATATTTTCTTTAACCTATGGTATTTAGTTGCAAGTAAATTTTTTAATCTTCAGTAGATAAATATTATGTGTGTAGCCAAACTGTGTGTATTCAGATATAATCACTTGAGAGGGGTATAGGGTTGAGGTAATGGTTATTCATGTCTTTTTCTTTCAGCTGTTATAGTGAGTTTTTCTTTTTTCCCTCTTGATGGTATTGTTTTTGGTCTCCTTTCCTCTGCCTCCCAGCTTCATAACTGCTTTTGCTGAGATAAATTCAATTGGCCATTTATTCTATCATTCTTGAAGTATGTCCAGTTTTACTGCAGCCTTCTTTCATCCTATTCAGTTGTATTCTCGTTATTTTTTTTGGCATCATCCACAAATAAGGACATGTAGGAGTTAATCCTGTAATTAGGTCATTGATATGCACCAGAAACTATATGGGGTTCACCACTATTCTGTTCTGTTTTAGTATTTCCTTATCCTTGCTAATATCTTTATTTTACCTTGACTGACTTTTCCAGTTTGCTAATTAGCCTTATGTGGCGCATATCAAAAGCCTTCTTGTAGTTCCCCCATCCCTCTTTCCTGTCTTTAGAAATTTATCATACTTTTTCTATTTCTGAATTCATGTTTGTGCAATTAAACGAAAAATGTGAAGAACTAAACCCATGGGGGTCAGTCAGCACAAGAAGGGATGGAGGCTTGATCCCATCCAAGATGTTCACCAGAACCTTATCTTTTCTAGCAATTTGCACATGAGGCTTCTAAGGTACAGTGGTCTCTAGTTCAGAGATTTCTGCTACCTTCAATATTGTTCACTTTTTCTGTTTTCTGTCTTTATGGCCCTGTGTGGGTCCTGTTCTCCCAATTTATATCTGTGGTTGAAACTCCCTACTCAAACATTTTTCTGTGATAATTGTTGAATTATTCTTGTATTTCTGTCTGGGTCTTCTGTTATTTGGTTGCAAGCTATAGATGACAGTCACAAATAAATCTCCAGTAGAAATTGAACCAGCCATATAATCTGAAAATTCATTACAAGCTGTAGCTAAAATTCTTTAAAATCTCAGTTTATGTTTATCTCTCCTTTCTAATGCAATAACCCTGGCAGTTATGCAGATTTGTTTGGTTTCTAGGTGAGGTCTTGGATTTTCTTGAAATTTTTTATTTAATTCTTGGGTTTTATTAATAATCCACCTATGGATGTTTACATTACTGTATTTAGATATTGCTGGTGGTGAGCTAGATGAGGAAAAGGAAGCAGAAAAAGGAGAATATGAGGTGAGAAAGAGACTAAAAGGTAAAGTACAATGAGGAAGAAGTAGGGAGTGCAGGGGCCAGTGTTTGTTTGTGCACTGTACTGTTACAGAGGTTACCTGCATCTATTTATTTGTATGTAGTGAAAAACAAATGGCATCCAAATTATTAAGTAATACTCTGGCTGATGTTTTGAGTTTTTCATATTTGGAGGGCTGCAGCCAAACAATATATTTAAGGATATTTCAATAGTTGTTATTCCAGTCTTTGGGAAAGAAAAAGCATATGGATGAATAGTGTATCTACATTCAATATAGCATTCTGTGCACTGATAATCCCCTTGTGGAGGTTCTTTGATGTTGGTAAAGGGCTCTTGATCTATCTCCCATTCGACAAGGCCTATATGACCATTATGAGTTTAGCAGCTTTCCATTGAATATAATAATAATGAACTTATAATTGAGCTAAATATTTTGTATGTACAATATTTATTTGCACAACAGGTGTCAAGGTTCCTCAAGAAGGCAGAATCCCAAGTTGAAACCAACATTCGTGCATATACAGACCAGCAGCAAGCTGCACTCCATGCTCTCCAAACACGAGCACGCAGGGATAGACAGACTATCATGAGACTTCTTGCCAACATCCAGGTCAGCTATTATTTGAGCTATGTATGTATGTCAGTTTCATTGTAGGTTGGAGATGTGCTTGTGGTGGAATATTGGCATTGTCAAGTAGTTTAGTTTTTCTTGATACAACTTAGACTAATAGATGAAAGAGTTTATTAAGAAAGCATTAGAGAAAGGGCATATTTGAGCATTATCTCTGCCTAACTGCCAGAGAACACTGAGCAAATAAAGTAATTCTGAGGAATTCCCATATAGAACACTACGTTAACTACTAAGTGACACTGTGTTGCTTACCTCCAATAAAATAGTTCTGAAGATCCAGCACACCAAACATCCAAAGGTTATTGCCACATGGTACTGCATAACAAGCCTCCTACATAAGTATGTATAAGTAGATTTTGCATATTGTTAGCCTTGCATATAAACATTGGAACATTATGACCATATGTTACATTATGCTGGACTAGAGGTTCAAACATGCTTGTTGTGAGATTTATCCTTTTTCCTTGTCTTACCTAATTTTTACTTTACACAACTTAGTGTGGCATAGTTTACATTGTAAGTTTTGGTTAATTTAACACTTAAACTGTCCAGACATAGATCTACGTTTGCACCGATAGTGCTCTGAACGTAGATCTACTTATTTTTTACATTTGAAAGTATGTAAAAAAGGTAGATCTATGTTCGGAGCGCTAGCAGTGCAAACGTAGATCTACATTTGGACAGTTTAAGGGTTAAATACTCTATTAAAATTACCTTGTTCTCATTTTTTTTATATTAGGGATTAACATAGCTTGTTAACCCTTTGAAAGTCCAAGCCGTAATTCTACACCTTGTCTACAGGGTCAAAGAATTTTCAAAAAAAAAAAAATTATTTTTCTTATGAAATGGTAGATAGTTGTTTTCTGAAGATAATAAAACAAAAAGTTCGAAATTTGATGGAAAATTGACGAAATTATACTACGTATTGTGAATTTTACTGCAGCAGCGATATTTATGCATCGGCAATTTTTGCCTGCTTTGACTCCTATTTTAGGCTAATTACATTATTCCAGTTGACCAAATTCTTAGCTGTTTCGCTAGTATCATGTCGGTTTTATCAATTGAGCACAAGAAACTGCCCAGTCAGCTATTTCACCTACCCAATATAGTGATCAGAAATTTGGCCAGTTTCACACAAAGTTCAAAATATTCCAATTTCAAAATAGGGTCCAGAATAAACAGTGCAGGTATTCCTGGTACTAAAATAACATTTCCCCTATTTATTAGTTACATTTCCAGGCTTTACAGGTGAATTCCATTTTGATTTTTTATTCATATAAAGAATTTTTATTCACACCAAAAATAGAAGATTTACTGTTATGCATTATTGTAATAATTGTACAGTGGACCCCCATATATCGGCCAGTGCAGAAATCGGCCAAATTGGATTTCAGCCACCTTTTTGGCTGAAATTCTATCCTAGATTTTGGCCGGCAACTCTGAAATTGGCCATTATGATTTTTGTTGACTAGTACACTGGAATTGGCCGAAAACAGGACTCAAAGTGGGCAAAATCGCCAATGCATAAACATTGTCAAGACCACTAACTTCACAAAATCATAATTCCGTAAGTTTTCCATCAAATTTCAAACTTTTGGTGTCATGATCAGGAAAAGATACCTTATCATTTCATAAGAATTTTTTTTTTTTTCTGAAAACTTTGACCCTGAGAACAAGTTTAGGAGAGGTCCTCTCGACCCTGAAAGGGTTAAATTATATAAGAAACACATTACATAGCATATAGCATGTAAACAGGCAATGTTTATATGCTATCGAGTGGTGAGTAGTAGCGAATCAAGGAGGAGGAGAGTGGAGGGTAAACATTACAGTTTCTCTGATTCAGCATTAGAGAAACTGTGAATATGGAGTCTGGCCCAGTCACCACCCTTCATGTGTGTTAGTTTACAATTTTTATTAATTATTAACACTGGCCGATTCCCACCAAGGCAGGGTGGCCCGAAAAAGAAAAACTTTCACCATCATTCACTCCATCACTGTCTTGTCAGAAGGTTGTTTTACACTACAGTTTTTAAACTGCAACATTATAAACTAAAAGAGGAGGCAGTTAGGGTAAGATATAAACAGCTATTGGAGGATAGATGGGCTAATGAGAGCATAGGCAATGGGGTCGAAGAGGTATGGGGTAGGTTTAAAAATGTAGTGTAAGAGTGTTCAGCAGAAGTTTGTGGTTACAAGAAAGTGGGTGCGGGAGGGAAGAGGAGCGATTGGTGGAATGAAGATGTAAAGAGAGTAGTAAGGGAGAAAAAGTTAGCATATGAGAAGTTTTTACAAAGTAGAAGTGATGCAAGGAGGGAAGAGTATATGGAGAAAAAGAGAGAGGTTAAGAGAGTGGTGAAGCAATGTAAAAAGAGAGCAAATGAGAGAGTGGGTGAGATGTTATCAACAAATTTTGTTGAAAATAAGAAAAAATTTTGGAGTGAGATTAACAAGTTAAGAAAGCCTAGAGAACAAATGGATTTGTCAGTTAAAAATAGGAGAGGAGAGTTATTAAATGGAGAGTTAGAGGTATTGGGAAGATGGAGGGAATATTTTGAGGAATTGTTAAATGTTGATGAAGATAGGGAAGCTGTGATTTCGTGTATAGGGCAAGGAGGAATAACATCTTGTAGGAGTGAGGAAGAGCCAGTTGTGAGTGTGGGGGAAGTTCGTGAGGCAGTAGGTAAAATGAAAGGGGGTAAGGCAGCCGGGATTGATGGGATAAAGATAGAAATGTTAAAAGCAGGTGGGGATATAGTTTTGGAGTGGTTGGTGCAATTACGTATTTAATAAATGTATGGAAGAGGGTAAGGTACCTAGGGATTGGCAGAGAGCATGCATAGTTCCTTTGTATAAAGGCAAAGGGGATAAAAGAGAGTGCAGAAATTATAGGGGGATAAGTCTGTTGAGTATACCTGGTAAAGTGTATGGTAGAGTTATAATTGAAAGAATTAAGAGTAAGACGGAGAATAGGATAGTAGATGAACAAGGAGGCTTTAGGAAAGGTAGGGGGTGTGTGGACCAGGTGTTTACAGTGAAACATATAAGTGAACAGTATTTAGATAAGGCTAAAGAGGTCTTTGTGGCATTTATGGATTTGGAAAAGGCGTATGACAGGGTGGATAGGGGGGCAATGTGGCAGATGTTGCAAGTGTATGGTGTAGGAGGTAGGTTACTGAAAGCAGTGAAGAGTTTTTACGAGGATAGTGAGGCTCAAGTTAGAGTATGTAGGAAAGAGGGAAATTTTTTCCCAGTAAAAGTAGGCCTTAGACAAGGATGTGTGATGTCACCGTGGTTGTTTAATATATTTATAGATGGGGTTGTAAGAGAAGTAAATGCGAGGGTCTTGGCAAGAGGCGTGGAGTTAAAAGATAAAGAATCACACACAAAGTGGGAGTTGTCACAGCTGCTCTTTGCTGATGACACTGTGCTCTTGGGAGATTCTGAAGAGAAGTTGCAGAGGTTGGTGGATGAATTTGGTAGGGTGTGCAAAAGAAGAAAATTAAAGGTAAATACAGGAAAGAGTAAGGTTATGAGGATAACAAAAAGATTAGGTGGTGAAAGATTGAATATCAGATTGGAGGGAGAGAGTATGGAGGAGGTGAACGTATTCAGATATTTGGGAGTGGACGTGTCAGCGGATGGGTCTATGAAAGATGAGGTGAATCATAGAATTGATGAGGGAAAAATAGTGAGTGGTGCACTTAGGAGTCTGTGGAGACAAAGAACTTTGCCCTTGGAGGCAAAGAGGGGAATGTATGAGAGTATAGTTTTACCAATGCTCTTATATGGGTGTGAAGCGTGGGTGATGAATGTTGCAGCGAGGAGAAGGCTGGAGGCAGTGGAGATGTCATGTCTGAGGGCAATGTGTGGTGTGAATATAATGCAGAGAATTCGTAGTTTGGAAGTTAGGAGGAGGTGCGGGATTACCAAAACTGTTGTCCAGAGGGCTGAGGAAGGGTTGTTGAGGTGGTTCGGACATGTAGAGAGAATGGAGCGAAACAGAATGACTTCAGGAGTATATCAGTCTGTAGTGGAAGGAAGGCGGGGTAGGGGTCGGCCTAGGAAAGGTTGGAGGGAGGGGGTAAAGGAGGTTTTGTGTGCGAGGGGCTTGGACTTCCAGTAGGCATGCGTGAGCGTGTTTGATAGGAGTGAATGGAGACAAATGGTTTTTAATACTTGACGTGCTGTTGGAGTGTGAGCAAAGTAACATTTATGAAGGGATTCAGGGAAACCGGCAGGCTGGACTTGAGTCCTGGAGATGGGAAGTACAGTGCCTGCACTCTGAAGGAGGGGTGTTAATGTTGCAGTTTAGAAACTGTAGTGTAAAGCACCCTTCTGGGAAGACAGTGATGGAGTGAATGATGGTGAAAGTTTTTCTTTTTCGGGCCACCCTGCCTTGGTGGGAATCGGCCAGTGTGATAATAATAATAAAATTAACACCCCTCCTTCAGGGTGCAGGCACTGTGCTTCCCGTCTCCAGGACTCAAGTCCGACCTGCCGGTCTCCCTGAATACCTTCATAAATGTTACTTTGCTCACACTCCAACAGCACGTCAAGTATTAAAAACCATTTGTCTCCATTCACTCCTATCAAACACGCTCACGCATGCCTACTGGAAGTCCAAGCCCCTCGCACACAAAACCTCCTTTACCCCCTCCCTCCAACCTTTCCTAGGCCGACCCCTACCCCGCCTTCCTTCCACTACAGACTGATACACTCCTGAAGTCATTCTGTTTCGCTCCATTCTCTCTACATGTCCGAACCACCCCAATAACCCTTCCTCAGCCCTCTGGACAACAGTTTTGGTAATCCTGCCCCTCCTCCTAACTTCCAAACTATGAATTCTCTGCATTATATTCACACCACACATTGCCCTCAGACATGACATCTCCACTGCCTCCAGCCTTCTCCTTGCTGCAACATTCATCACCATGCATAAATTGTTCATTACTTCTTCCTTTGTTTATGATGGCATTTAAAGGTAGTTGTTAGAAATGATTAAACTCGGTGGATGTGGCATGTCAATGGCAATAATATGGCTGTGTAGTGTAGCCAAGGGGGGCTACATACATGTACCTACATCTACCGCTGCCTACACTGACTTCCTACAAATAAATACACCTACCATCCGACTTACGACCGAGCTTGGTTCCGACCAACCGGTTGTAAGTTAAAATGGACATAAGTTGAACCTTACTACTGAATATCAACATCACATTTTTTGTAATGATTTTATTTTATTGTTTTATTTTGGTATTTCATTTTTTACTTTACTTTTTTGTTAGTACTGTATTTTATACTGTAAGGTTTAGGATAAACACTGTACAATGCAAACAGTTGTTTATTTCCCAGAAATTTGGCATACAAAACATGGTCATAAGTCAAGTGGTCGTATGTTGAGCAGGTCGTAAGTCGGATGGTAGGTGTACTACTCGCCTCTCGCCCTACATTAAGACTACAAATATCTTAAGGTAAGTAATGAATGTTCTGTGGCAGAAAATGACCAAGAGGGGAAGTAACCATAGAGAGGGTTTTGATACCTGAAGTCCTTATGGAGGAGGATTCCCAACTCCCTCTCCCCTCCTCACCTTCTTCAATATGCTAACAAGAGTCTTCAATAAAGGTATGTAATGTTCATTTATCATTTAAATCAGTGCTTTATATTTCTTTCTCATTGTTTTTTGTATGTAAAACTATAGTTTCTTTAAAAAATGTATTTTGTTTTTTAATATTTTTGGGTGTCTGGAAGGGATTAATTGGATTTATGTACATTATTTCTCATGGGAAATATTTCTTCATTTTTCGGCCATTTTGGATTTAGGCCAACCTTTTGGAACGGATTACAATCTAAAACCTGGGGTCTACTGTATAAATAGTATTAGCACATTCATGAATGTATATTAGACCCACCAGTTGACATGTATTGGATGCACGATATCACTTATTTACTCTTGAACATCTGCAAAAATCGAACATTTCTGCTAATTTGAGCTCAATTTCAAACTATTTTTAGTACTAAAACCAATTAAAATCATCTCTATTTCTGTAATATATCTTCCATTCTTTGAAATGAGACCAAGAAACCGTGAATACAACCATAAAATCCATACAAAAATACACCGCAAAGTTGCAGTTTTAATCCAAAAACACGGTGGCATTTCTTTTTCTCATTGTGCACTGCATGCTGCAGAATTTGTTTTATATGGTGCACACTTACCACATAGATCCACTCTCATATCTAGGCCCAGATTTACTGCTTACAGCTTATCTGAGTGAGCTGAGCTCATGGTGTAGCACTATGGCTTGGACCCTGGCTTCAAAGCTGTATGACTATAGGACGGACCCTCAGAGGGCTAAAATAGACACATTTAACTCCTGTGTAATTGTCGTTAAGCATTTATTAGGTATACAGTAATGTGTTTGCCAAATAGCTTGTTTTTAGCTTTAATTGCATTTTGCTAAAATATTGCAACACAAATATCTTCTGGAAAATTTAATGTAAACTGTGGAACTAATAATAAATTACTATACAGTTGACCATCAGATAACATGGTAGTTAAGTTTCTGAAAATGGTAACAAAAAAAAATGTGCTTAAGCTGAACTGAAGAACATATGTGGAAAGTAGGATTATGTTCATAAGACCACCAAAAAAGCCATCAGAATTTTTATAGATTTCAAAATTGTAAAAACATGATGATAATGTAATTGTATGTGAATTCATTGATGTGTTATGTTTAAGACAATACTTAAGTGTCAAAGATTACATAAATATTATGTCTTTCTTTAAATTCTGCTTGTTGGTGCATGTCAGTGATTGTGATAGTTATGGAGAAGGATGGTGTGATCCTGCTGAACTGAGGTGGAAGGTTGTGGATCATTAGCTGAGGTGGATGGTTGTGGCTCTTGCACTAATGCTTGTTGTAGTAGAGTACTGAGAAATTCTGTAATACGTCTGATCTCTTTTATCCTGCTGTGCTTTATGCAGCAGACAGTAGGCAACATCAGCTGTTCTAGACCCTGCTTCAGAGCAGTGCTTCTAGATTTGTCAGGGTCCTCTCAGTGAAAACAATCTGCTGGTTTAGCAGCAACATGGAACTACTTGCATAACTGTTGCAAGGCTAACTATTTTTCTTCAGGTTCTTTGTCATCTTCGTTACACTTAAAATCACCTGATGCATTACCACAAAGGAGCAAGTTGAATTGATCTATTGCTGCCTTGAATCCTGGTACACTTTTCTCTTGCTGACTGATGGAAGTTCTTGCTAGCATTTTCTTCCTATAAAGATGTCTCATCTGAATTAATCATTTGTTGTGGTTCATAGTCGCCCTCAGAAATAATTTCTTGTAACTCAGTGTTACGACTTTGATGTCGTAACTTAAATAAAATGGTCCTGGCTCCTAAAGGCTGCTCACACTGCTGTCTAGCGGTTATAAAATTACAGTGAAATACAGAGCAAACAAACCATATCATGGATAGGGATAGAACCCACGATCAGAGAGTCTCAAAACTCCAGAGTCAGAGACAGAGCAAACCTTGGGCCAGCATGTACTCATATATTAAACAATATTAATTATTATTAGGAAGGAAGGGCAAAAACTCGCCTATATAAAAATATATCTATATTAATAGTAACTTATATACATCTTACAATCTACTACAAAAAACCACCACACTCCAGTTCACATTAACTCACTAGCACACTGCTACTAATGAGTTAAACAAAATAAATCATCAGGGAGGCTCCATGACATACACCCCCCCTTCTTCACTTTTGCCTGGTAGACTAATTACCAGCAGACAAAATTCCATGCAATACTCTCGCATAAACAGGCCTCTGCATACTCTCTCGCATAAACAGGCCTCTGCATACTAGGGCCTTACAAATAAACATGAGAGCACTTAAACACAAACATCTATAGTATACACTAATAAACTGCCAAAATTACCTACTCAAACTACGGCCCAAACATGATGACTTTACCCGTCACCACCCGACTCGTACTGAACTAAACACACCTCTCATCTGCTCCTGTCCTAGCCACTGCCTAACTGACAGGAATAAAACACGTTCGCTTTCAGGGAATAATACACGTCCACTTTCAGTGTTCTATACACAAATAACCCGCACATAGTAGAGAGGAGCTTACGACGACATTTCGGTCTGACTTGGACCATTTACAAAGTCACGCTAACCAGAAGTGGAGCAGGACGGCTATATATAGGCAGGAAGAGGTAGTGGTGGTGGTGGTGGTGGTGGTGGTGGTGGTACTACTACTACTACTACTACTGCTGCTGCTGCTGCTGCCGCTGCCGCTACCACTACCACTACCACCACCTACTTCTTCTTCTTCGTAAATGGTCCAAGTCGGACCGAAATGTCGTTGTAATCTCCTGTCTTCTATGTGCGGGTTATTTGTGTATCGTTCCAGTCACAGTATTGTGCCTTTTTTTTTTTTTATTCAGTGTTCTACACGGAAAATGACATTATATATGGAGCTTTATTTTATATAAATATTTTTCTACAGTATACTACTCCGAAACACTCCGTAAGGAAATTCCCTGCAGCAGTGTGGTCAACAGAAGCACTTTCTGTGGAAACTTAATATTATGTAACTCACTGCACAGTTTGAGCTAATGGAACCAGCCTGTACTAAACAAGCATTCTTGTTCAGGCCTTCCTCATCACATTGTTTTATAGTACAGTAGGGCCCCACTTATACAGCAGGTTAGGTTCCAGGCTACTGCCAGAAAGCAGACATCGCCATTAAATGCATAAAAATGCCAGATAACAAGTTTATACTAAAATATATTAAATTAGGAATAGAACTATGCATCAAAAAACAGTAAAAAGTAAAATACAACACAGTACACTCATTACTTACCTTGAAATATTTGTAGTCTTAATATAGGGTGAGAGGCGAGTAAAATAGATAAAATGAATAAATGAGAGAGAAAATGAGAGAGAGAATGAGAGAGAGCGAGAGAGAGCGAGAGAGGAAGAGAGAGAGAGGAGAGAGAGAGAGAGAGAGAGGAAAGAGAGAGAGAGAGAGAAAGAGAGAGGAAGAGAGAGAGAGAGAGAGAGAGGAAGAGAGAGAGAGAGAGGAAGAGAGAGAGAGAGAGGAAGAGAGAGAGAGAGAGGAAGAGAGAGAGAGAGAGTAAGAGAGAGAGAGAGAGAGAGAGAGAGGAAGAGAGAGAGAGAGAGAGAGAGGAAGAGAGAGAGAGAGAGGAAGAGAGAGAGAGAGAGGAAGAGAGAGAGAGAGAGAGAGAGAGAGAGAGAGAGAGAGAGAGAGAGAGAGAGAGAGAGAGAGAGAGGAAGAGAGAGAGAGAGGAAGAGAGAGAGAGAGAGAGAGAGAGAGAGAGGAAGAGAGAGAGAGAGAGAGAGAGAGAGAGAGAGAGAGAGGAAGAGAGAGAGAGAGAGGAAGAGAGAGAGAGAGGAAGAGAGAGAGAGAGAGAGAGGAAGAGAGAGAGAGAGAGGAAGAGAGAGAGAGAGAGGAAGAGAGAGAGAGAGAAAGAGAGAGAGAGAGGAAGAGAGAGAGAGAGAGGAAGAGAGAGAGAGAGAGAGAGAGGAAGAGAGATGTCATGTGGGTTTTTGATACGTGGATGGGTAAAAATACTCACGTAGGCTGGTAGTACGTATAATATATATCGGGAAGTATGGGAAGCGCCAACAGCCGACCTGTCTCTCTCTGCTACCTAACTACGACTGACTCATAGTGCCTACAGGTGAGGGTGTTTGAAATCCTCCTATGGTCAGCAGCAATATGAATACAGTCAATGATTCACACAGACGGTTGGTAGTGAGTCATCTACTGGTACACTGGTTACTGGTTGCTAGGAACTGGTACTACTACTGAGAGCTCGGCGACGCTAACGTATGTCGTCCCGACATACAACTAATACAAACTAGAGACGGCAGGTGTACGGCTTGGGCTGATTCTATACAATGTCAAAGTACACAACAATTGAACATTATAACATACATAAGTAGAATATTGGAATGGAAGCTTACATAATTGAAACTGCAATAAAACTGTAATACAATACAAGGTATAATATAGCACAACTCATCGAATGAAACTCAACGTTGGGATTACACAATAGAAGTGATAAAAAAAATTTGATCGATCGATCTGTATTCATGTGATCTACGGATTCTGAGGAAGGAATATCTACAAAGAAAGAAGTGTTTAACAGAAAGGCAGATTCGGTGCACTCAAATCTAGGCTGTTAACTCTCAGAATTCGGAGAGAACGTGAACACAAAAAAAAAAATTTCTTGAACACTGATAAGTTGATACTGTAATTATTCATCTATACAGGTTATTTAGATTTAACCCCAACTCTGCTAGGGTGAGATTGATATATGCAGAATGGGTGTCATCTCTGGGGGGATCAAACTCTGTTGCACTGGCTAACTCATGCTGTATTTGAGGCAAATCTGAATTGGAAGTAACAAATGATACTTGAGGATTTCTCAATACCTGTCGTGTACGTAGGGAATAATGACATTCAGGTTGATCGTCTGACTGAGTATCAGAGGTAGAGAGTACAGGATCAGGAGGATTGTCAGAGTCTGTCACATTAGTCTGGGTTGGAACATCATTATCATCACATACTAACTTCATATGATCTAAATGCAATTCTTTATACTGACCAGTACTAATTTCTCTAACCTTATACTTATTGCCAGTGATATGTTCAACTACTCGATAAGGACCAACAAACTTTTGATCAAGCTTAGGCATTGCAGACGTTTTGTTAAAGTTAGTCATCATAACTCTCGAACCTACTTTGATTTTGAATGGCTTTGCTCGAGTGTTTGCGACTCTTGTAAATTCTGCTGTTGATTTATGAAGTGTTTCACGGATTCTTCTAAAAACACTTTGAGCTAAGCTGGTACGAGTTGCTATGAAATCATCAGGGTTGTAATTTGGTTTCGGATTAGAATATAGCAACTCATAAGGCAAACGTTTATCTACACCATACAATGCATAATGTGGAGTGTCACCTATAGAAACATTGTAAGCAGAATTTATAGCACACTGCACATCAGGTATAACTTCATCCCAAGTTTCACTGTTGGGATTGATAGTGGCTCTCAAGACATCAAGTACTTTCTTATTGGTATGTTCCGCTAACCCATTGCGGGCAGGATGATGAGGAACAATGGTGGATTTAGAGATCTTGTACAAGGTGCACAAATTTTCAAGAATCTCATTACAGAATTCACCTCCATTATCTGTTACTAGGGACTTAGGGGTGGTATGCCTGCAGATAATGCGTTCTTTAAACGCTTTAGCTACTGCCTTGGCAGTCTTATCTGCAATAGGAACTAACTCACAATATCTGGTGAAATGGTCTACCATAACACATAGATGTTTGTTGCCCTGGAGGGAACATTGGAAATTAGTTAACAAATCTAGCGCAACTCTTTCCCACGGTTCGCTAGTGGTTGGATACACTTGGATTGGATTAGGACCATTAGCATTACCTTTATGTTGCATGCAGACACTACATTTCTTAACATACTCAGAAATATCAGTTGCCATACGAGGCCAAAAGTATTTCAATCTGGCTTGTTTTACTGAACGATCCATACCAGGGTGCGCAACACCTGGTACTTCGTGAACTAGCTGTAAGGCTACATTCACTAGTGACTGTGGAATTACTAACTGGTAAACTCTTCTGCTAGGAGTACCCAACTCGGCTGTTCGATACAGTAATTCTTGGTTCATGACAAAGTCACTGATGGGTGCTGGTGGCTTCACAGTCAGAATAAGATCTTCCTGGAGCAGGAATTGAATCACATCAGACCACATGGGATCTGTTCGTTGAGCATTCTTTACATCCTCAGCACTAAATGGAGGGTCTGCAGTTACTATACTAACATGTCGCGATAAGGCATCTGCGACTACATTTGACTTGCCAGGTAAATGTTCAAAGGTGGGATTAAACTCTTGGATAGTCAAGGTCCATCTGGCTAACCTTCCAGTAGGTTGTTTGTTCTGGAATAAAGGTATCAGTGGAGCGTGGTCTGTCAAGACATGAACAGAGTACTGATAAATAATGTCTCAGAAGTGCTTTAAAGATCATACTATTGCTAAAGCTTCTTGCTCAGTTACTGTATAATTACGTTCAGCCTTTGTAAGGACTCGGCTAGCAAATGCAACTGCGTTGTACTTGCCATCAGTCTTCTGAGCTAGTACGGCACCTATGCCAATAGAACTAGCATCAGTTGTCAGATAGAAGGGCTTAGAAAAATCTGGAAATTTCAAAATTGGAGCAGATGTTAGCTATTCTTTTAGAGTTTGGAATGCTCTTTCTTGACGGAAGGTCCAAACAAAAGGAGCATCTTTCTTAAGCAACTCAGTTAGAGGAGCAGCTATGGAAGAAAAATTGGCAATGAAAGATTTATAAAAACCTGCTAAGCCCACAAAGGATCTTACGGCATCAGCAGTTTTGGGTGTTAGAAAATTCAGCTGTGTGGTAGCACTGGACATTGCTGGCGCTTTCGACCGGGTGTGGCACCAGGGCCTCTTAGCAAAACTTAACGCACTGGGAATTGCAGGCTCTGCTCTGTCTCCTCAGTGATTACCTTCATAGTAGATCTCTAAGTGTAGTTCTCAATGGAACGGAATCAGCAAGACATCCTATTGGGGCAAGTGTTCCACAAGGAAGCGTGCTGGGTCCATTGTTATGGAATGTCTACTTCAACGACCTTCTTCATCTCATCCCAGAATCACATGCATGTGCAGACGACTGTACACTGACATTCACTTATCCAAGAGAAGAAATGCCAGCTGCTCTAAGCTACATCAATCACCAGCTGAGAGCTATATCAGCTTGGGGAAGTAGATGGCAAGTAACATTTGCACCTGAGAAAACGCAAATGATGATCGTCTCTAGGCACCATGATGGTAATGCTGGTGCAGTAGTAAGGATGAATGGGAGGGTGTTGGCACCCGGAGAAGAAGTTGATATCCTTGGGGTGAAATTTGACTCCAAACTAACCATGAAGAACCATGTTGTAAATCTTGCAAACAAGGCAGCCAAGAAGCTTACAGCACTTCGCCGTATCTCGCATCTGCTTGACAGTAGGGGTTGCAAGATCCTGTACGAGGCACAAGTACGCTCACACCTTGAGTATGCTCCACTTTCTTGGTTTGCCTGCCCCCCCCCTCTCATCTGCGACTGCTTGACAGAGTAGAGAACAGAGCAAGACGTCTCATCTCTCGCCTGGACCCATCCTGGATAGATCTGTCATTTCAGCAGAGCCTTCAACATAGGAGGGATGTGGGTGGCCTTACTGTTATGTACAAGGCCAATATTGTCAAAATACCACACTTGGATCCACTTCGAGGACAGCGTGAAACAAGCTTTTATGCCACAAGATGGGCAGAAAGCAGCAACTTCACTCTGGCTGTACCCTTCTCCAGAACATCACTCCATCTGAGATCATATATACCCAGGATGACTCGAGTATGGAACACATTCGTACAGCATAATGATGTCAACGAGATAAAGTCAGTTGATCAAATGAAAATGCTGGCCCACAGATGGCTCCAACTTCATCCTGTTCCCTACTTGTATGTCTCATAACAATAAAAATGCTTTCAAATGAGCTGATGTAGGTAACAGCACTTAGCTTGCCAATAAAGTTAGGAATCCTTAACCTGTAAATAGCTTGTCAATAAAGCTAGGGATCCTTAACCTTGTCAAACTCTGTGTAAAAAAAAAAAAAAAAAAAAAAGAGAGAGAGATGTCGTGGGGGGGTTTGATTGACTAACAGTTACTGGTATAGTACACAGTACTACTGACAGAGAGAGAAGAAGAGAGAGAGAAAGATCCTTGATCCTGGCAAGATTCTTGAGACAATAATCTCAAGACAAATGACAGTTTTTTGACTATCACTCACTGCTTTGTGACTGTCAGTATGGCTTCAGGAAAGGTTACTCTGCTGCTGATCACTACCGCCCTCTACCACCATCACTACCACCCTCTACCACCATCGCTACCACCCTCTACTACCATCACAACCAGTACCACCATCACTACCACCCTCTACCACCACCACTTTCGTATTTTTCTACAAATTTTTCTTGAATTCTATCGTGTTTCTCGCATCCTTTACCAAAGTGCTGGCTCTAGAAGCTTTCTTGGGGCCCATGATGGCTTATTTAGTGGTTATAAACACTAGAAACAGTGGAATAATCCAAAATGTATGGGAGGCACACTTGGAAACCGACCGCAACAGCTTATAAACAATGGCACACTGAGTCTTGGAGTGGCTGGGCCCACTTGGGACATGTTCTGGACGAACGTCGTTGGTTAAGTTTTTCGCCGTTGGTTAAGGCATTTTTTCTACAGCAAAAAGCGCCATTAGACGAAATTGCCATTACTTAATGCCGCCGTTAGTTGAGGGTCGACTGTATATAAAACATGAAATGACTTTAAAACACATGAAATTTTGGAAAGTTTCCAGACATAATGGAGAGACATGGAGCTCGGAGAATGTAAACAAACCAGGTGGTGCACAGTGACTATTAGAAAGTCAGGTGTGGGGAGCCGTATAGTGAGTTTGGTCATAATTTGAAATGTCTGTATTAGTGGAATGCCATTTGGCGAAACGCCCTAAAGTGGGGCCCTACTGTACTGTAAGGTTTTCTTTGTTTTTTTTGCCCAATTCACTTACTCATCAACTTTTCCATCTTATTTAGATGTTCTTATTTATTTGTTATTCTTCAAGGATCACAACCTGGGTTACTCATTGCTCAAGCTTGTATCTTTGCCTCATTCAGGCCATAGGCTCATGCTGTCTCCATCACACATGCGTCGCCCTTTTTCTTTGAAACGTCAAGATTTTCACGCTTGTGTTTTATGTTTCCAGCTCCAGGATCACTCGCATTCCTCTTGGGGAACCATTGTTATTACCCAGAGACAAGATGGGATGATGAAAAGATCAAAAGTCAATTTCTCTAACACAGGCCGAATGTGATATTGGATGCATACAAGTGAAGTACCATGTGAGGGAGGTTGTGTACATTACATAGGCCTCCCAGTAAGACAATGGACTCACCCTTAGGCTTACCGGGAGGTGGTAGGGAAAGACCACGATGCATGCCACATTTTCTCCTACATGTACCCCGCCATATAAACCAACTTTTTTACAGCGTTTTTACCAAAAATATGCCACAATTTTGCAACTGTTGGAGCAAAAGACTTGTTAATGACTTGCATGATATCTGATGGCCTACTGTATGTGTATTTGTTTTTTGTATGTTTGTTTAATTTTATTTTTTTTAAATGCAATGCAGTTTTCTGAAGATTATTTTTTTTCTGTTTAGAGAAGGATAGAATCACAAATGGAGGATGATCCCCTAGCCACTTTTGAGATGGATGGTGCAAGTGGATGTATCAAACGAATGGACTCCCTCAATACTATGGAAAAGTCTGAGACCTTTCACAAAAATACAGATGAAGTTGATGATAATACAAGAGATGTTCAGGATGAACATGATGTTGCACTTCCACCTCTCAACATTCAGAACAAAACTTCACAACCTGTGAATATGAACACAAGTCAAGGAATAACAGTAAGTTTTGGGTTTTTCTTTCTTTTTGGGTCACCCTGCCTAGGTGGGAAACTGCAGATGTGTTAAAAAAAAAGTGTATAAACAAGGTATCTACTCTTATTGGTGTGTAAATTAATGTTTTCCTTCATAAACCCATCTGCTGACAAGTCAACTCCCAAATATCTGACAACATTCACTTCTTCCATACTCCCTCCCTTCAGTGTAATATCCAATTTTTCTTTATCTAAATCATTTGATACCCTCATCACCGTACTCTTACCTATATTCACTTTCAACTTTCTACCTTCATGCACCCTATAATAATTTTTTTTTTTCAACACTTTAGTCATCTCCCACTGAGGCAGGGTAACCCAAAATGAAAGAAAATCCCCAAAAAGAAAATACTTTCGTCATTCAGTACTTTCACCTCACTCATACATAATCACTGTTTGTGCAGAGGCGCTCAGATACGACAGTTTAGACGTCCCTCCAGACTGCCAATATCCCAAACCCCTCCTTTAAAGTGCAGGCATTGTACTTCCCATTTCCAGGACTCAAGTCCGGCTAACCAGTTTCCCTGAATCCCTTCACAAAATATTACCCAACAGCTTGTCGGGTCCCAAAAACCATTCGTCTCCATTCACTCTATCTAACACACTCACGCACACTTGATAATAATAATTTTTTTATTATTATCACACTGGCCGATTCCCACCAAGGCAGGGTGGCCCGAAAAAGAAAAACTTTCACCATCATTCACTCCATCACTGTCTTGCCAGAAGGGTGCTTTACACTACAGTTTTTAAACTGCAACATTAACACCCCTCCTTCAGAGTGCAGGCACTGCACTTCCCATCTCCAGGACTCAAGTCCGGCCTGCCGGTTTCCCTGAACCCCTTCATAAATGTTACTTTGCTCACACTCCAACAGCACGTCAAGTATTAAAAACCATTTGTCTCCATTCACTCCTATCAAACATGCTCACGCATGTCTGCTGGAAGTCCAAGCCCCTCGCACACAAAACCTCCTTTACCCCCTCTCTCCAACCTTTCCTAGGCCGACCCCTACCCCGCCTTCCTTCCACTACAGACTGATACACTCTTGAAGTCATTCTGTTTCGCTCCATTCTCTCTACATGTCCGAACCACCTCAACAACCCTTCCTCAGCCCTCTGGACAACAGTTTTGGTAATCCCGCACCTCCTCCTAACTTCCAAACTACGAATTCTCTGCATTATATTCACACCACACATTGCCCTCAGACATGACATCTCCACTGCCTCCAGCCTTCTCCTCGCTGCAACATTCATCACCCATGCTTCACACCCATATAAGAGTGTTGGTAAAACTATACTCTCATACATTCCCCTCTTTGCCTCCAAGGACAAAGTGCTTTGTCTCCACAGACTCCTAAGTGCACCACTCACTTTTTTCCCCTCATCAATTCTATGATTCACCTCATCTTTCATAGACCCATCCGCTGACACGTCCACTCCAAAATATCTGAATACATTCACCTCCTCCATACTCTCTCCCTCCAATCTGATATTCAATCTTTCATCACCTAATCTTTTTGTTATCCTCATAACCTTACTCTTTCCTGTATTCACCTTTAATTTTCTTCTTTTGCACACCCTACCAAATTCATCCACCAATCTCTGCAACTTCTCTTCAGAATCTCCCAAGAGCACAGTGTCATCAGCAAAGAGCAGCTGTGACAACTCCCACTTTGTGTGTGATTCTTTATCTTTTAACTCCACGCCTCTTGCCAAGACCCTCGCATTTACTTCTCTTACAACCCCATCTATAAATATATTAAACAACCACGGTGACATCACACATCCTTGTCTAAGGCCTACTTTTACTGGGAAATAATTTCCCTCTTTCCTACATACTCTAACTTAAGCCTCACTATCCTCGTAAAAACTCTTCACTGCTTTCAGTAACCTACCTCCTACACCATACACTTGCAACATCTGCCACATTGCCCCCCTATCCACCCTGTCATACGTCTTTTCCAAATCCATAAATGCCACAAAGACCTCTTTAGCCTTATCTAAATACTATTCACTTATATGTTTCACTGTAAACACCTGGTCCACACACCCCCTACCTTTCCTAAAGCATCCTTGTTCATCTGCTATCCTATTCTCTGTGTTACTCTTAATTCTTTCAATAATAACTCTACCATACACTTTACCAGGTATACTCAGCAGACTTATCCCCCTATAATTTTTGCACTCTCTTTTATCCCCTTTGCCTTTATACAAAGGAACTATGCATGCTCTCTGCCAATCCCTAGGTACCTTACCCTCTTCCATACATTTATTAAATAATTGCACCAACCACTCCAAAACTATATCCCCACCTGCTTTTAACATTTCTATCTTTATCCCATCAGTCCCGGCTGCCTTACCCCCTTTCATTTTGCCTACTGCCTCACGAACTTCCCCCACACTCACAACTGGCTCTTCCTCACTCCTACAAGATGTTATTCCTCCTTGCCCTATACACGAAATCACAGCTTCCCTATCTTCATCAACATTTAACAATTCCTCAAAATATTCCCTCCATCTTCCCAATACCTCTAACTCTCCATTTAATAACTCTCCTCTCCTATTTTTAACTGACAAATCCATTGTTCTCTAGGCTTTCTTAACTTGTTAATCTCACTCCAAAACTTTTTCTTATTTTCAACAAAATTTGTTGATAACATCTCACCCACTCTCTCATTTGCTCTCTTTTTACATTGCTTCACCACTCTCTTAACCTCTCTCTTTTTCTCCATATACTCTTCCCTCCTTGCATCACTTCTACTTTGTAAAAACTTCTCATATGCTAACTTTTTCTCCCTTACTACTCTCTTTACATCATCATTCCACCAATCGCTCCTCTTCCCTCCCGCACCCACTTTTCTGTAACCACAAACTTCTGCTGAACACTCTAACACTACATTTTTAAACCTACCCCATACCTCTTCGACCCCATTGCCTATGCTCTCATTAGCCCATCTATCCTCCAATAGCTGTTTATATCTTACCCTAACTGCCTCCTCTTTTAGTTTATAAACCTTCACCTCTCTCTTCCCTGATGCTTCTATTCTCCTTGTATCCCATCTACCTTTTACTCTCAGTGTAGCTACAACAATAAACATGTACATCCTGAAGTCTACTCAACAGTCTTTTATCTACCAATACATAATCCAACAAACTACTGTCATTTCGCCCTACATCATATCTTGTATACTTATTTATCCTCTTTTTCTTAAAATATGTATTACCTATAACTAAACCCCTTTCTATACAAAGTTCAATCAAAGGGCTCCCATTATCATTTACACCTGGCACCCCAAACTTACCTACCACACCCTCTCTAAAAGTTTCTCCTACTTTAGCATTCAGGTCCCCTACCACAATTACTCTCTCACTTGGTTCAAAGGCTCCTATACATTCACTTAACATCTCCCAAAATCTCTCTCCCTCCTCTGCATTCCTCTCTTCTCCAGGTGCATATATAATAATAATTAAGTTCTTGATGAATATGAATGCTTGTAACACAGTATTTTCTTGGTTTACAGGGAGGAATGCATAACATGCGCATTTCATCATCTGTAACAGTACCAAGAATAAAGCCTCAGGGTAATGTCCATATAGCACAATCTTTGGATGTGGAGGGTGAGTAATAATAACCATTGATTTTGTTGGGAGGGTTCCATGGAGATATGATGGTTGGAGATAAACACACTTGTTGGGTTGTATACACTTATATTAGCAGAGTGTGGGAGGGGAGCCCAGCCTGCCTGTAACCGACTGTAGGTCTATCTGTGGACTGAGAAAGGGACAGCGTGTCTGATGCTCACATGTGGCATCACGTGACGTCACACATGCTAGCCTGTAAGTCTAGCAAGGGGTCGTCAATATAAAACATATGGATGGTACTAACTATGATACTCAGATAAGCTATATAACATATGTAGGGGATCAGCAACTATGCTGACAATTTTATGATATTTTGGCCTTTACTTTAGTTTTTCTTTTTAGGTCACCCTGCCTTGGTGGGACATGGCCGGTTTGTTGAAAAAAAAAATTGGCCTTTAATGCTTACGTTAATTTAGGAGCTACAGTAATGTAAATTTGGTTTTACCAGTGCTGATAGCTTAATATTGAGAAAATAAGATTGTTTAAATGGGAAGGGAGAGGAGAAGGAAGAAGCATGATTGTTTTACACAAGGTTGAGGTTTATCATGTCATGACTTGAAGCTCAGCCCAGAGCAAAACAGTGCTAATAGGACCTTGTACTACATAATGTGACTGAAAGTAAAAATACTGTATTAACAGACCAGGGAATATGTTCACTACATTTAACATTGTCTTGGTAAATGGATACTTGGTTGGCTCCAGTGTAAGAGAACCATTCTCTTCACTGTCATGCTTGGCTTTCTGCAGGTTATGACTTTACTGGCTCACGAAATCATAATGACACGATTGCAAACAAACCATTCCACTGGCGGGGTTAGAACCCGCGATCAAAGAGTCTCAAAACTCCAGACCGTCGCGTGGCTAATGCGACAGTCTGGAGTTTAGAGACTGATAGCAGGTTCTAACCCCGCCCATGGTACGTTTTTTTTTTTATGACTTTAATTTATACCCTTACAAAGTGCTACTCTGTTGATCTCTATTTCTTTAATGTATAGCTACCCCTGAAAACTGCCATTGAAAGGGTGGTTATACGAGTATTCAAATATTGTTCTTCAAATGCCTTGGTGTTTATTAAGTTTTCAAGAAGCAGCCGTAACATTATTTTAAAAATTATGTTTATAGTATAAATGTTTCTTCTTATTGATTTATGGTATTTATTTAAATTTTATTAATACCCTTTCTTGTTAAGTGTGTGCATACTTGATAACCTTTGCTATATTTCAGGACTGTTTGACATGGAAGGAATGATGGAAGCAAATGTAATGCCACCACAAGCCAACTTTCCTTCAGATGATGATGACACTGATGGTTTGTAACTGAAGCATTTTTGTGGACTGGTTGGTAGGTTTAACTAAACCACAGTCAAAGTACGAAGATTTGCTTTTATCCATCATCATAATAAGAGTTGAAGCATGTTTTGCTTGTCTGTACCCTATAATCTCTGATCACCAAGTGTGGTTTGGCATAGAATCCGTGAAACATCTAAATTATTGGGAACATCTTGTTACAGTTCAGTTGTCTTCTCTGTAACAGAAAGAGAGAGAAAGAGATAATATATACATGGAAGGTACTTGAGGGGCTAGTCTCTAACCTACACACTGCTGTAACAACTTAGAGTAAAAAATATGGGAGAAAGCATAGAATAAACCCAGTGAAGAGTAGGGGGATCATAGATAAAATTAGAGAAAACTGTTATCCATGGCTCATGACTTTTTCAACATGCTACCAGCAGATAGAAATTCTGCCAGAATGAAGCTAGAAGTTTTCAAGAAGCTGAACAGCTTTCATCTACAAATGCTGGATCAGCTGGAGTGCAATGGTTTTTGTGGGCCTGCAGGCTGCTATTACAAACAGCCTTGTTGACCAGGAAGTCAACAGATAAACCTGCCCACAGGCCAGGTTGTGGGATGTAAGAGCCTCAGTATTTCTCACAGGTAAAGAAGTGGACATCAGTTGCAGCTTTCGTAGTGCTGGGGAATGCAAGTGTTACCTTTTATTGTGTAAACGCCACACTTGCTTCATTTCTCTGGGCTCATGAGGTTCATGAGGGCCCTCTGACTAACTTCAAGACTTGTGACAGCTTCTTCCACTCTTCAATATTTTCTTTAGAAGATGACCATTCATTTTGTCTTTAATCATCTTTAAGGATGCATAGATATTTATATCTGTGTACTTGCAAACATATATTCATGCATGCATATATTCTAATATATATACAAGCATAAATTCAAATATACATTTTGTTTAACATGCTGGACATCTCCAACTGAGGCAGGGTGACCCGAATAAGACACTTTCACCATCATTTACGCTATAACTGTCTTGCCAGAGGTGCGCAGATACGGCAGTTTAGATGTCCCTTTAAACAGCAGATATCCCAAGCCCTTCCTTTAGAGTGCAGGCATTGAACTTCCCACCTCCAGAACTCCAGCCTGGCTAACCAATTTCCCTGAATCCCTTCACAAAATATTACCCGGCACACTCTCCAACAGCTTGTCAAGTCCCAAAAACCATTTATTTCCACTCCTATCTGACATGGTCACACATACCTGCTGTATATCCAAGCTGTTTACACACAAAGCCTCCTTTACCCCCTCCCTCCATCCTTTTCTAGGACAACCCCTACCCTGCCTTCCCTCCACTACAGACAAACACACCCTCCAAGTTGTCCTATTTTGCTCCATCCTCTCTAAATATACATTTTTTATTTTTAAATGTTGGCTGTTTCCCACTGAGGCAGGGTGACCCAAAAAGAAAGAAAAACCCAAAAAGAAAGAAAGAAAGAAAAACTTTCATCGTTCAACACTTTAACCATCACTCATACACAATCACTGTCTTTGCGGAGGCGCTCAGATATGACAATTTAGATGTTCCTCCAAACTGCCAATAACCCAAACCCTATATATACATGCATATATTTATAAATGCATATATTCATGCATGCATGTATATATTCATGCATGCATGTATATATTCATGCATTTTTTTTTTTTTTTTTTTCAACAAGTCGGCCGTCTCCCACCGAGGCAGGGTGACCCAAAAAAAAAAAAAAAAAGAAAATCCCCAAAAAGAAAATACTTTCATCATCATTCAACACTTTCACCACACTCACACATTATCACTGCTTTTGCAGAGGTGCTCAGAATACAACAGTTTAGAAGCATATACGTATAGAGATACACAACATATCCCTCCAAACTGCCAATATCCCAAACCCCTCCTTTAAAGTGCAGGCATTGTACTTCCCATTTCCAGGACTCAAGTCCGACTATATGAAAATAACCGGTTTCCCTGAATCCCTTCACTAAATATTACCCTGCTCACACTCCAACAGATCGTCAGGTCCCAAGTATCATTCGTCTCCATTCACTCCTATCTAACACGCTCATGCACGCTTGCTGGAAGTCCAAGCCCCTCACCCACAAAACCTCCTTTACCCCCTCTTTCCAACCCTTTCGAGGACGACCCCTACCCCTCTTTCCTTCCCCTATAGATTTATATGCTTTCCATGTCATTCTACTTTGATCCATTCTCTCTAAATGACCAAACCACCTCAACAACCCCTCTTCTGCCCTCTGACTAATGCTTTTATTAACTCCACACCTTCTCCTAATTTCCACACTCCGAATTTTCTGCATAATATTTACACCACACATTGCCCTTAGACAGGACATCTCCACTGCCTCCAACCGTCTCCTCGCTGCTGCATTTACCACCCAAGCTTCACATCCATATAAGAGTGTTGGTACTACTATACTTTCATACATTCCCTTCTTTGCCTCCATAGATAACGTTTTTTGACTCCACATATACCTCAACGCACCACCCACCTTTTTTCCCTCATCAATTCTATGATTAACCTCATCCTTCATAAATCCATCCGCCGACACGTCAACTCCCAAGTATCTGAAAACATTCACTTCTTCCATACTCCTCCTCCCCAATTTGATATCCAATTTTTCTTTATCTAAATCATTTGATACCCTCATCACCTTACTCTTTTCTATGTTCACTTTCAACTTTCTACCTTTACACACATTCTCAAACTCATCCACTAACCTTTGTAATTTTTCTTTAGAATCTCCCATAAGCACAGTATCATCAGCAAAAAGTAACTGTGTCAATTCCCATTTTGAATTTGATTCCCCATAATTTAATCCCACCCCTCTCCCGAACACCCTAGCATTTACTTCTTTTACAACCCCATCTATAAATATATTAAACAACCATGGTGACATTACACATCCCTGTCTAAGACCTACTTTTACTGGGAAGTATTCTCCCTCTCTTCTACACACCCTAACCTGAGCCTCACTATCCTCATAAAAGCTCTTTACAGCATTTAGTAACTTACCACCTATTCCATATACTTGCAACATCTGCCACATTGCTCCTCTATCCACTCTATCATATGCCTTTTCTAAATCCATAAATGCAATAAAAACTTCCCTACCTTTATCTAAATACTGTTCACATATATGCTTCAATGTAAACACTTGATCTACACATCCCCTACCCACTCTGAAGCCTCCTTGCTCGTCCGCAATTCTACATTCTGTCTTACCTCTAATTCTTTCAATTATAACCCTACCGTATACTTTTCCTGGTATACTCAGTAAAACTTATTCCTCTATAATTTTTACAATCTCTTTTGTCCCCTTTCCCTTTATATAAAGGGACTATACATGCTCTCCGCCAATCCCTAGGTACCTTCCCCTCTTTCATACATTTATTAAACAAAAGTACCAACCACTCCAACACTATATCCCCCCCTGCTTTTAACATTTCTGTCATGATCCCATCAGTTCCAGCTGCTTTACCCCCTTTCATTCTACGTAATGCCTCACGTACCTCCACCACACTTACATTCCGCTCTTCTTCACTCCTAAAAGATGGTATACCTCCCTGGCCAATGCATGAAATTACCGCCTCCCTTTCTTCCTTAACATTTAAAAGTTCCTCAAAATATTCTCGCCATCTACCTAATACCTCCATCTCCCCATCTACTAACTCCCCTACTCTGTTTTTAACTGACAAATCCATAATTTCCCTAGGCTTTCTTAACTTGTTTAACTCACTCCAAAATTTTTTCTTATTTTCATTAAAATTTCTTGACAGTGCCTCTCCCACTCTTTCATCTGCTCTCCTTTTGCACTCTCTCACCACTCTCTTCACCTTTCTTTTACTCTCCATATACTCTGCTCTTCTTATAACACTTCTGCTTTGTAAAAACCTCTCGTAAGCTACCTTTTTCTCTTTTATCACACCCTTTACTTCATCATTCCACCAATCACTCCTCTTTCCTCCTGCCCCCACCCTCCTATAACCACAAACTTCTGCCCCACATTCTAATACTGCATTTTTAAAACTATTCCAACCCTCTTCAACCCCCCCACTACTCATCTTTGCACTAGCCCACCTTTCTGCCAATAGTCGCTTATATCTCGCCCGAACTTCCTCCTCCCTTAGTTTATACACTTTCACCTCCCTCTTACTTGTTGTTTCCACCTTCCTCTTTTCCCATCTACCTCTTACTCTAACTGTAGCTACAACTAAATAATGATCCGATATATCAGTTGCCCCTCTATAAACATGTACATCCTGGAGCCTACCCATCAACCTTTTATCCACCAATACATAATCTAACAAACTACTTTCATTACGTGCTACATCATACCTTGTATATTTATTTATCCTCTTTTTCATAAAATATGTATTACTTATTACCAAATTTCTTTCTACACATAGCTCAATTAAAGGCTCCCTATTTACATTTACCCCTGGCACCCCAAAATTACCTACTACTCCCTCCATAACATTTTTACCCACTTTAGCATTGAAATCCCCAACCACCATTACTCTCACACTTGATTCAAAACTCCCCACGCATTCACTCAACATTTCCCAGAATCTCTCTCTCTCCTCTACACTTCTCTCTTCTCCAGGTGCATTCACGCTTACTATAACCCACTTTTCACATCCAATTTTTACTTTACTCCACATAATCCTTGAATTTATACATTTGTAGTCCCTCTTTTCCTGCCATAGCTTATCCTTCAACATTATTGCTACTCCTTCTTTAGCTCTAACTCTATTTGAAACCCCTGACCTAATCCCATTTATTCCTCTCCATTGAAACTCTCCCACCCCCTTCAGCTTTGTTTCACTTAAAGCCAGGACATCCAGTTTCTTCTCATTCATAACATCCACAATCATCTCTTTCTTATCAATTGCACAACATCCACGCACATTCAGACTTCCCACTTTGACAATTTTCTTCTTCTTATTCTTTTTAGTAATCTTTACAGGAAAAGGGGTTACTAGCCCATTGTTCCCGGCATTTTAGTTGACTTTTACAACACGCATGGCTTACGGAGGAAAGATTCTTATTCCACTTCCCCATGGATATAAGAGGAAAAGTAATAAGACCAAGAACTATTAAGATAAAATCAAAGAAAACTCAGATGAGTGTGTATAAATAAACGTGTACATGTATGTGTAGTGTGACCTAATTGTAAGTAGAAGTAGCAAGACGTACCTGTAATCTTGCATATTTATGAGACAGACAAAAGACACCAGCAATCCTACCATCATGTAAAACAATTACAGGCTTTCGTTTTACACTCACTTGGCAGGACGGTAGTACCTCCCTGGGTGGTTGCTGTGTATATTCATGCATGCATGTGTATATTCATGCATGCATGTGTATATTCATGCATGCATGTATATATTCATGCATGCATGTATATATTCATGCATGCATGTATATATTCATGCATGCATGTATATATTCATGCATGCATGTGTATATTCATGCATGCATGTATATATTCATGCATGCATGTATATATTCATGCATGCATGTATATATTCATGCATGCATGTATATATTCATGCATGCATGCATATATTCATGCATGCATACATACATACAGTGGACCCTCGGTTATCAGCCGTTCCTGTTATTGGCCAAATCGGTGATCAGCTAGTTTTCGGCTCCCGGTGTTTGGCCATTTCGAACACGTCCGTCTGCCGGCTGGGGCCGCTTGCACATCAGTTTGGCTCTCTCTCTTGGTGTGTGAGGAAGCTTCTTCTCATACATCCAAACATTTCGCTTGTTTTCCATTGTTTTTTTGTGGATTTTTTGCAGTGTAACTGTGAAATAATTAACCATGGCTCCAAAGAAAGTTCCTAGGTAAAGTTTCTGTGGTAAAGAAAGTGAGAAATGCCATGGAATTTAAGCGTGAAGTGTAGCAGGGATGCAGGGAGTGTAGGAGGGATGCAGGGAGTGTAGGAGGGATGCAGGGAGTGTAGCAGGGATGCAGGGAGTGTAGCAGGGATGCAGGGAGTGTAGCAGGGATGCAGGGAATGTAGCAGGGATGCAGGGAGTGTAGCAGGGATGCAGGGAGTGTAGCAGGGATGCAGGGAGTGTAGCAGGGATGCAGGGAGTGTAGCAGGGATGCAGGGAGTGTAGCAGGGATGCAGGGAGTGTAGCAGGGATGCAGGGAGTGTAGCAGGGATGCAGGGATGCAGGGAGTGTAGCAGGGATGCAGGGAGTGTAGCAGGGATGCAGGGAGTGTAGCAGGGATGCAGGGAGTGTAGCAGGGATGCAGGGAGTGTAGCAGGGATGCAGGGAGTGTAGCAGGGATGCAGGGAGTGTAGCAGGGATGCAGGGAGTGTAGCAGGGATGCAGGGAGTGTAGCAGGGATGCAGGGAGTGTAGCAGGGATGCAGGGAGTGTAGCAGGCATGCAGGGAGTGTAGCAGGCATGCAGGGAGTGTAGCAGGCATGCAGGGAGTGTAGCAGGCATGCAGGGAGTGTAGCAGGCATGCAGGGAGTGTAGCAGGCATGCAGGGAGTGTAGCAGGCATGCAGGGAGTGTAGCAGGCATCCAGGGAGTGTAGCAGGCACGCAGGGAGTGTAGCAGGCACGCAGGGAGTGCAGCAGGCACGCAGGGAGTGCAGCAGGCACGCAGGGAGTGCAGCAGGCACGCAGGGAGTGCAGCAGGCACGCAGGGAGTGCAGCAGGCACGCAGGGAGTGCAGCAGGCACGCAGGGAGTGCAGCAGGCACGCAGGGAGTGCAGCAGGCACGCAGGGAGTGCAGCAGGCACGCAGGGAGTGCAGCAGGCACGCAGGGAGTGCAGCAGGCACGCAGGGAGTGCAGCAGGCACGCAGGGAGTGCAGCAGGCACGCAGGGAGTGCAGCAGGCACGCAGGGAGTGCAGCAGGCACGCAGGGAGTGCAGCAGGCACGCAGGGAGTGCAGCAGGCACGCAGGGAGTGCAGCAGGCACGCAGGGAGTGCAGCAGGCACGCAGGGAGTGCAGCAGGCACGCAGGGAGTGCAGCAGGCACGCAGGGAGTGCAGCAGGCTCGCAGGGAGTGCAGCAGGCACGCAGGGAGTGCAGCAGGCACGCAGGGAGTGCAGCAGGCACGCAGGGAGTGCAGCAGGCACGCAGGGAGTGCAGCAGGCACGCAGGGAGTGCAGCAGGCACGCAGGGAGTGCAGCAGGCACGCAGGGAGTGCAGCAGGCACGCAGGGAGTGCAGCAGGCACGCAGGGAGTGCAGCAGGCACGCAGGGAGTGCAGCAGGCACGCAGGGAGTGCAGCAGGCACGCAGGGAGTGCAGCAGGCACGCAGGGAGTGCAGCAGGCACGCAGGGAGTGCAGCAGGCACGCAGGGAGTGCAGCAGGCACGCAGGGAGTGCAGCAGGCACGCAGGGAGTGCAGCAGGCACGCAGGGAGTGCAGCAGACACGCAGGGAATGTAGCAGGCATTCAGGGAGTGTAGCAGGCATGCAGGGAGTGTAAAAGGCATGCAGGGAGTGTAGCAGACATACAGGGAGTATAGCAGGCATTCCAGAAGCCAGCATTAGTCTTCAATAAAGGTATGTAATACTGATTTAATTGTTAAAAAATTATTTTTTGTGAATATTTTTGTCTGGAACGGATTAATCATTTTTTTTTTTTCAACAAGTCGGCCGTCTCCCACCGAGGCAGGGTGACCCAAAAAAGAAAGAAAATCCTCAAAAAGAAAATACTTTCATCATCATTCAACACTTTCACCACACTCGCACATTATCACTGTTTTTGCAGAGGTGCTCAGAATACAACAGTCTAGAAGCATACACATATAAAGATACACAACATATCCCTCCAAACTGCCAATATCCCAAACCCCTCCTTTAAAGTGCAGGCATTGTACTTCCTATTTCCAGGACTCAAGTCCGACTATATGAAAATAACCGGTTTCCCTGAATCCCTTCACTAAATATTACCCTGCTCACACTCCAACAGATCGTCAGGTCCCAAGTACCATTCGTCTCCATTCACTCCTATCTAACACGCTCACGCACGCTTGCTGGAAGTCCAAGCCCCTTACCCACAAAACCTCCTTTACCCCCTCTCTCCAACCCTTTCGAGGACGACCCCTACCCCGCCTTCCTTCCCCTATAGATTTATATGCTTTCCATGTCATTCTACTTGGATCCATACTCTCTAAATGACCAAACCACCTCAACAACCCCTCTTCTGCCCTCTGACTAATACTTTTATTAACTCCACACCTTTTCCAAATTTCCACACTCCGAATTTTCTGCATAATATTTACACCACACATTGCCCTTAAACAGGACATCTCCACTGCCTCCAACCGTCTCCTCGCTGCTGCATTTACCACCCAAGCTTCACACCCATATAAGAGTGTTGGTACTACTATACTTTCATACATTCCCTTCTTTGCCTCCATAGATAACATTTTTTGACTCCACATATACCTCTACGCACCACTCACCTTTTTTCCCTCATCAATTCTATGATTAACCTCATCCTTCATAAATCCATCCGCCGACACATCAACTCCCAAGTATCTGAAAACATTCACTTCTTCCATACTCCTCCTCCCCAATTTGATATCCAATTTTTCTTTATCTAAATCATTTGACACCCTCATCACCTTACTCTTTTCTATGTTCACTTTCAACTTTCTACCTTTACACACATTCCCAAACTCATCCATTAACCTTTGCAATTTTTTTTTAGAGTCTCCCATAAGCACAGTATCATCAGCAAAAAGTAACTGTGTCAATTCCCATTTTGAATTTGATTCCCCAAAATTTAATCCCACCCCTCTCCCGAACACCCTAGCATTTACTTCCTTTACAACCCCATCTATAAATATATTAAACAACCATGGTGACATTACACATCCCTGTCTAAGACCTACTTTTACCGGGAAGTAGTCTCCCTCTCTTCTACACACCCTAACCTGAGCCTCACTATCATCATAAAAACTCTTTACAGCATTTAATAACTTACCACCTATTCCATATACTTGCAACATCTGCCACATTGCTCCTCTATCCACTCTATCATATGCCTTTTCTAAATCCATAAATGCAATAAAAACTTCCCTACCTTTATCTAAATACTGTTCACATATATGCTTCAATATAAACACTTTATCTACACATCCCCTACCCACTCTAAAACCTCCTTGCTCATCCACAATCCTACATTCTGTCTTACCTCTAATTCTTTCAATTATAACCCTACCGTACACTTTTCCTGGTATACTCAGTAAGCTTATTCCTCTATAATTTTTACAGTCTCTCTTGTCCCCTTTCCCTTTATATAAAGGGACTATACATGCTCTCTGCCAATCCCTAGGTACCTTCCCCTCTTTCATACATTTATTAAACAAAAGTACCAACCACTCCAACACTATATCCCCCCCTGCTTTTAACATTTCTGTCATGATCCCATCAGTTCCAGCTGCTTTACCCCCTTTAATTTTACGTAATGCCTCATGTACCTCCCCCACACTTACATTCTGCTCTTCTTCACTCCTAAAAGATGGTATACCTCCCTGACCAGTGCATGAAATTACTGCCTCTGTTTCTTCCTTAACATTTAAAAGTTCCTCAAAATATTCTCGCCATCTACCTAATACCTCCATCTCCCCATCTACTAACTCCCCTACTCTGTTTTTAACTGACAAATCCATACTTTCCCTAGGCTTTCTTAACTTGTTTAACTCACTCCAAAATCATATTTACATTAATTCTTATGGGAAATGTTATTTCGGTTTTCGGCCATTTCGGTTTTAGGCCGAGCTTCTGGAATGGATTACAACCGATAACCGAGGGTCCACTGTATGTATGTATGCATATGCAGCCTCTCCTCACTTAATGACGGAGTTCTGTTCCTAAGACCACGTCGGTAAACGAATTTGTTGCTAAACAAGGAGTATGCTATAATGGTGGTGGGTTTGTGTCAACCATCTTTGATTTTGCTTTAATGTCACCTTTGCTCCATTTATAACATTTATAGTATACTAATTTTAAATGTTTATACAGTAGTGTGTATTGTATGCATATGCAGCCTCTCCTCGCTTAATGATGGAGTTCTGTTCCTGAGACCACGTTGTTAAACGAATTTGTTGTTAAACGAGGAGCATACTATAATGGTGGTGGGTTTGTGTCAACCATCTTTGATTTTGCTTTAATGTCACCTTTGCTCCATTTATAACATTTGTAGTATACTAATTTTAAATGTTTATACAGTAGTGTATATTGTAATTAACAGAGTAGAGAAAATCAGCTCTAATATACATTATTTAGGTATGCAAAGCAACCACTGTGAAAGGATAGTGAAATTCCAAGCATTTTCATGACTTCTCACATTATCAAGGATACTGTGATAAGTCAAGAAAATGCTTCGAATTTCACTGTCCTTTCACAGTGGTGGTTTTGCATATTCTGATATCACCTGTTTACTGTGATCTTATTGCATTATTTAGGTATGTATACTGGTCAGAGAGCCTGTCATAAGTCTGAGTTATCAGTAAACAAGTATGTCGCTAAGTGAGGAGAGGCCATTTACATAAATCCTAGGTAATAGGTTGGTAGACAGCATCCACCCAGGGAGGTACTACCGTCTTGCCAAGTAAGTGTAAAACGAAAGCCTGTACATAGTAATTGTTTTACATGATGGCAGGATTGCTGGTGTCTTTTTTTCTGTCCCATAAACATGCAACATTTCAGATACGTCTTGCTACTTCTACTTACACTTAGGTAACACTACACATATATTTACAAGCATATATATATATACACACACCCCTCTGGGTTTTCTTCTATTTTCTTTCTAGTTCTTGTTTCTTTCCTCTTTTCTCCATGGGAAAGTGGAACAGAATTCTTCTTCCGTAAGCCATGTGTGTTCTAAGAGGTGACTAAAATGCCGGGAGCAAGGGGCTAGTAACCCCTTCTCCTGTACAAATTACTAAATTTAAAAAGAAAAACTTTGGTTTTTCTTTTTGGGCCACCCTGCCTTGGTGGGATACAGCCGGTTTGTTGAAAAAAAAAAAATATGTAGAGTCGTACCTTGGGATATGAACAGCTCAAAACTCGAACAATTGTGTAAGTGTATTTATGTAAGTGCTTTTTTAAGTGTATTTTTGGGGGTCTGAAACAGATTAATCTAATTTACATTATTCCTTATGGGAACAAATTCATTAAGTATCAGCACTCGAACAGTCTTCTGGAACGAATTAAGTTCATATCCCGAGGTACCACTGTATCTGGGTGTGTGTGTGTGTATATATACATTTTTTCAACAAGTCGGCCGTCTCCCACCGAGGCAGGGTGACCCAAAAAAGAAAGAAAATCCCCAAAAAGAAAATACTTTCATCATCATTCAGCACTTTCATCTCACTCACAAAATAATCACTGTTTTTGCAGAGGTGCTCAGAATACAACAGTTTAGAAGCATATACGTATAACGATACACAACATATCCCTCCAAACTGCCAATATCCCAAACCCCTCCTTTAAAGTGCAGGCAATGTACTTCCCATTTCCAAGACTCGAGTCCATCTATATAAAAATAACTGGTTTCCCTGAATCCCTTCACTAAATATTACCCTGCTCACACTCCAACAGCTCGTCAGGTCCCAAATACCATTCGTCTCCATTCACTCCTATCTGACACGCTCACGCATGCTTGCTGGAAGTCCAAGCCCCTCGCCCACAAAACCTCCTTTATCCCCTCCCTCCAGCCTTTTTGAGGACGACCCCTACCCCGCTTTCCTTCCCCTACAGGTTTATATGCTCTCCATGTCATTCTACTTTGATCCATTC
This sequence comes from Cherax quadricarinatus, assembly GCF_038502225.1. Taxonomy (NCBI): domain Eukaryota; kingdom Metazoa; phylum Arthropoda; class Malacostraca; order Decapoda; family Parastacidae; genus Cherax; species Cherax quadricarinatus. The sequence goes on from NC_091296.1 coordinate 55,797,354, forward strand.
TCTAAATGACCAAACCACCTCAACAACCCCTCTTCAGCCCTCTGACTAATACTTTTATTAACTCCACACCTCCTAATTTCCACACTCCAAATTTTCTGCATAATATTTACACCACACATTGCCCTTAGACAGGACATCTCCACTGCCTCCAACCGCCTCCTCGCTGAAACATTTACAACCCAAGCTTCACACCCATATAAGAGTGTTGGTACTACTATACTTTCATACATTCCCTTCTTTGCCTCTATAGATAACGTTTTTCTGTCTCCACATACACCTCAATGCACCACTCGCCTTTTTTCCTTCATCAATTCTATGATTAACCTCATCCTTCATAAATCCATCCGCAGACACGTCAACTCCCAAATATCTGAACACATTCACTTCTTCCATACTCCTCCTCCCCAATTTGATATCCAATTTTTCTTTATCTAAATCATTTGATACCCTCATCATCGTACTCTTTTCTGTGTTCACTTTCAACTTTCTACCTTTACACACACTCCCAATCTCATCCACTAACCTTCGCAATTTTTCTTTAGAATCTCCCATAAGCACATTATCATCAGCAAAAAGTAACTGTGTCAATTCCCATTTTGTATTTGCTTCCCCATAATTTAATCCCACCTCTGTCCCGAACACCCTACCATTTACTTCTTTTACAACCCCATCTTTAAATATATTAAACAACCATGGTGACATTACACATCCCTGTCTGAGACCTACTTTTATCGGGAAGTAGTCTCCCTCTCTTCTACACACCCTAACCTGAACCTTACTATCCTCATAAAAACTCTTTACAGCATTTAGTAACTTACCACCTATTCAATATACATGTACTTGTAACATCTGCCACATTGCTCCCCTATCCACTCTATCATATGCCTTTTCTAAATCCATAAATGCAATAAAAACTTCCCTACCTTTATCTAAATACTGTTCACATATATGCTTCAATGTAAACACTTGATGTCCACATCCCCTACCCACTCTGAAGCCTCCTTGCTCATCCGCAATCCTACATTCTGTCTTACCTTTAATTCTTTCAATAATAACCCTTCTGTACACTTTTCCTGGTATACTCGGTAAACTTATTTCCTCTATAATTTTTACAATGTCTTTTGTCCCCCTTCCCTTTATATAAAGGGACTATGCATGCTCTCTGCCAATCCCTAGGTACCTTCCCATCTTTCATACATTTATTAACCCTTAAACTGTCCAAATAAATTTACGTTCACATGAGTAGTGCTCCAAAAGTAGATCTACATTTTTTTTTACATATTTTCGAATATAACAAAAAATGTAGATCAAAGTTTTTTACACGTTTTCAAATGTAAAAAAAAAAAATCATCTACCTTTTTTTTACATACTTTCAAATGTTGAAAAAATGTAGATCTACGTTTGGACAGTTTAAGAGTTAAACAAAAACAGCAACCACTCCAACACTATATCATCCCCCTGCTTTTAACATTTCTGTCATGATCCCGTCAGTTCCAGCTGCTTTACCCTCTTTCATTCTACGTAATGCCTCATGCACCTCCCACACACTCACATCCTTCTCTTCTTCACTCCTACAAGATGGTATACCTCCCTGACCAGTGCATGAAATGACTGCCTCCCTTTTTTCCTCAACATTTAAAAGTGCCTCAAAATATTCACGCCATCTACCCAATACCTCCATCTCCCCATCTACTAACTCCCCTACTCTGTTTTTAACTGACATATCCATTTATTCCTTAGGCTTTCTTTACTTGTTTAACTCGCTCCAAAATTTTTTCTTATTTTCATTAAAATTTCTTGACAGTGCTTCTCCCACTCTATCATCTGCTCTCCTTTTGAACTCTCTCACCACTCTCTTCACCTTTCTTTTACTCTCCATATACAGTGGACCCCCGGTTAACGATTTTAATCCGTGCAAGAGGGGTAATTGTTATGCGAAATAATCGTTATGTGAATGAATTTTCCCCATAAGAAATAATGGAAATAAAATTAATCCGTGCAAGACACCCAAAAGTATGAAAAAAAAATTTTTTTACCACATGAAATGTTAATTTTAATACACACAAACTGAAAAAGGCATGCACAATTACATGACACTTACTTTTATTGAAGATCTGGTGATGATTGATGGGATGGGAGGAGGGGAGAGAGAGTGTTAGTGTTTAGAAGGGGAATCCCCTTCCATTAGGACTTGAGGTAGCAAGACCTTTTCTGGGGTTACTTCCCTTCTTCTTTTAATGCCACTAGGGCCAGCTTCAGAGTCACTGGACTTCTTTCGCACAAGATATCTGTCCATAGTGGCCTGTACCTCTCGTTCCTTTATGACTTGCCTAAAGTGTTTCACAACATTGTCAGTGTAATAATCACCAGCACGGCTTGCAATAGCTGTGTGAGGGTGATTTTCATCCATGAAGGTTTGCACTTCAAGCCACTTTGCACAGATTTCCTTTATCTTTGTAGTAGGCAACTAATTCAATTTCTCTCTCCCCTCCTCTGAACCAGTTTCCCCAGGTCTGGCCTCTTGCTCTTGAAGTTGATCTATCAGCTCATCAGTGGTTAGTTCTTCATTGTCCTCCTCCACCAACTCTTCCACATCCTCCCCAATAACCTCCAACCCCAAGGACTTTCCCAATGCCACAATGGATTCCTCAACTGGCACAGGATTCTCAGGGTTAGCCTCAAACCCTTCAAAATCCCTTTTGTCTACACATTCTGGCCACAGTTTCTTCCAAGCAGAGTTCAAGGTCTTCTTAGTCACTCCCTCCCAAGCCTTACCTATAAGGTTTACACAATTGAGGATATTAAAGTGCTCTCTCCAAAACTCTCTTAGAGTCATTTGAGTTTCTGAGGTGAGGTCACTACAAAGCACCTTTCAAACAGAGCTTTTGTGTACAGTTTTTTGAAGTTTGCAATAACCTGATGGTCCATGGGCTGCAGGAGAGGAGTGGTATTAGGAGGCAAAAACTTCACCTTAATGAAGCTCATGTCCCCATAAAGTCGCTCTGCCACGTCTGTAGGATGACCAGGGGCATTGTCTAACACCAGGAGGCACTTAAGGTCTAATTTCTTTTCAGTTAGGTAATCTTTCACATTGGGGGCAAATGCATGGTGTAACCAGTTATAGAAAAAGTCCCTAGTGACCCATGCCTTACTGTTTGCCCTCCACAGCACACACAAATTATCCTTGAGGATATTCTTTTGCCTGAACGCTCTGGGAGTTTCAGAGTGATACACTAATAAAGGCTTAACTTTGCAATCACCACTAGCATTGGCACACATCAACAAAGTAAGCCTGTCTTTCATAGGCTTATGTCCTGGGAGTGCCTTTTCCTCCTGAGTAATGTAGGTCCTGCTTGGCATTTTCTTCCAGAACAGGCCTGTTTCATCACAATTAAACACTTGTTCAGGTTTCAGTCCTTCACTGTCTATGTACTCCTTGAATTCCTGCACATATTTTTCAGCCGCTTTGTGGTCCGAACTGGCAGCCTCACCATGCCTTATCACACTCTGGATGCCACTACGCTTCTTAAATCTCTCAAACCAACCTTTGCTGGCCTTAAATTCACTCACATCATCACTAGTTGCAGGCATTTTTTTAATTAAATCCTCATGCAACTTCTTAGCCTTTTCACATATGATCGCTTGAGAGACGCTATCTCCTGCTAGCTGTTTTTCATTTATCCACACCAATAAGAGTCTCTCAACATCTTCCATCACTTGCGATCTTTGTTTCGAAAACACAGTTAAACCTTTGGCAAGAACAGCTTCCTTGATTGTCTTTCTGGTGAACACAATAGTAGCGATGGTTGATTGGGGTTTCTTGTACAACTTGACTAGGTCGGCGATACGCACTCCACTTTCATACTTATCAATGATCTCTTTCTTCATTTCAATGGGAATTCTCACCCTTATTGGTGTACGGTTGGCACTAGAAGCTTTCTTGGGGCCCATGGTCACTTATTTTCCAGAAACAGCACCGAAAACACTGTAATAATACGAAATATTCCGAGTGTATGCTTGGATGTTACCGCGGAGGCTGGCTGGTAAACAATGGCACGGGCGGCACATGTGAGGCTGGCTGAGGGCGCACATTGGACGCGTCTCGGACGAAAATCGGTGAGCGGGTTTTTAATAGGTATGCGAGGCAAAATTTTTGCGATTAAAGTAAGCGGTATGCGGATTAATCGCTATGTGATGCCATCGTTATGCGGGGGTCCACTGTACTCTACTCTTCGTATAACACTTCTGCTTTGTAAAAGCCTCTCATAAGCTACCTTTTTCTCTTTTATCACGCCCTTTACTTCATCATTCCACCAATCACTCCTCTTTCCTCCTGCACCCACCCTCCTATAATCACGAACTTCTGCCCCACATTCTATTACTGCATTTTTTAAAACTATTCCAACGCTCTTTAACCCCCCCACTACTCATCTTTGCACTAGCCCACCTTTTTGCCAATAGTTGCTTATATCTCACCCGAACTTCCTCATCCCTTAGTTTATACACTTTCACCTCCCTCTTACTTGTTGTTGCCATTTTCCTCTTTTCCCATCTACCTCTTACTCTAACTCTAGCTACAACTAAATAATGATCCGATATATCAGTTGCCCTTCTATAAACGTGTACATCCTGGAGCCTACCCATCAACCTTTTATCCACCAATACATAATCTAACAAACTACTTTCATTACGTGCTATATCATACCTTGTATATTTATTTATCCTCTTCTTTATAAAATATGTATTACTTATTACCAAACCTCTTTCTTCACATAGCTCAATTAACCCTTTCAGGGTCCGTCCCGTAGATCTACGGCTTTACGTTCAGGGTCCAAACCGTAGATCTACGCCATGAGCTCAGCTCACTCTGATAAACTGTGAGTGGTACATTTGGGCCTAGATATGAGAGAATACATCTATGTGGTATGTGTGCACCACATAAAACAGATCCTGCAGCACACTGTGTATAATGAGAGAAAAAAAATGAAATCATGATTTTTCGATTAAAACAGCAACTTTGCAGTGTTTTTTCATATGTTTTTTATAGTTGTATTTGCGATTTCTTGGTCTCATTTGATAGAATGGAAGACATATTACAGAAATAGAGATGATTTTGATTGGTTTTAGCATTGGAAATGGCTTGAAACTGAGCTCAAAGTAGCGGAAATGTTAAATTTTTGCCGATATTCAAGAGTAAACAAACGACCTCACACGTCTAATACACGTCAGCTGGTGGGTCTAATATACATTCACAAATATGGTGATGATATTTATACAATTATTACAGTATTGCATAACAGTAAATCTTCTATTTTTTGGTGTGAATAAAAATTCATTATGTGAATAAAAAATCAAAATGGAATTTATTTGTAAAGCCTCAAAACATAACTAATGAACAGAGGAAATGTTAGTTTAGTGCCAGGAATGCCTACATTGTTCATTCTGGACCCTATTTTGAAATTGGAATATTTTGAACTTTGTGTTAAATTGGCCAAATTAACAATTTCCGATCACTTTATTTTGTAGTTGAAACAGTTGACTTGGCGATTTCTTGTGCTCAATCGATAGAATAGAAGTAATACTAGTGAAATAGCTAAAAATTTGGTTGATTGGAATAATGTAATTGGCCTAAAATGGGAGTCAAAGTCGGCAAAATCGCCGATTCGTAAATATCGCTGACACATCAAAATTCGCGAGAGCATAATTTCGTCAATTTTCCACCAAATTTCGTACTTTTTGTTTTATTACCTTCACAAAAAGAATCTCTACGATTTCATAAGAAAAAATAACAAATTTTTTTTTTGAAAATTCTTGGACACTGGTGCGTGACTCCAGATTTGGGCCTTGGACCCTGAAAGGGTTAACCCCTTCAGGGTCCAAGGCCCAAATCTGAAGTGGTGCCCCAGTGTCCAAGAATTTAAAAAAAAGAAATTTGTTATTTTTTCTTATGAAATAGTAGAGAATCTTTTTGTGAAGGTAATAAAACAAAAAGTACGACATTTGATGGAAAATTGACGAAATTCTGCTCTCGCGAATTTTGATGTGTCAGTGATATTTACGAGTCGGCGATTTTGCCGACTTTGACTCCCATTTTAGGCCAATTACATTATTCCAGTCAACCAAATTCTTAGCTATTTCACTAGTATTATTTCTATTCTATTGATTGAGCACAAGAAATCGCCAAGTCAACTGTTTCAACTACAAATTAAAGTGATCGGAAATTGTTAATTTGGCCAATTTAACACAAAGTTCAAAATTTTCCAATTTCAAAATAGGGTCCAGAATAAACAATGTAGGTATTCCTGGAACTAAACTAACATTTCCTCTGTTCATTAGTTACGTTTTGAGGCTTTACAAATAAATTCCATTTTGATTTTTTATTCACATAATGAATTTTTATTCACACCAAAAAATAGAAGATTTACTGTTATGCAATACTGTAATAATTGTATAAATATCATCACCATATTTGTGAATGCATATTAGACCCACCAGTTGGGGTGTATTAGACGTGTGAGGTCGTTTGTTTACTCTTGAATATCGGCAAAAATTTAACATTTCTGCTACTTTGAGCTCAGTTTCAAGCCATTTCCAGTGCTAAAACCAATCAAAATCATCTCTATTTCTGTAATATGTCTTCCATTTTATCAAATGAGACCAAGAAATCGCAAATAGAACTATAAAAAACATAGGAAAAAACACTGCAAAGTCGCTGTTTTAATCGAAAAATCATGATTTCAGTTTTTTCTCTCATTATACACAGCGTGCTGCAGGATCTGTTTTATGGGGTGCACACATACCACATAGATGTATTCTCTCATATCTAGGCCCAAATGTACCACTCACAGTTTATCAGAGTGAGCTGAGCTCATGACGTAGATCTACGGTTTGGACCCTGAATGTAAAGCCGTAGATCTACGGGACGGACCCTTAAAGGGTTAAAGGGGGGGCAGCGTACTTTAATGATGAGCACTGTAGACACACATGCAACTCCTGGGTTAAAAATAATTAATGCATGTTCATTCATCACTTGAAATTTTTCCCTATTGCTTAAAATTCCTTTTTTTCTTTAACACGGCTGCTGTCTCTCACCAAAGTAGGATGACCTGAAAAAGAAGCAACACTTACACTACCAGTCACTCCATCACTGTCTTGTCAGATGCCCTTCCAAACTGCAATATACCCACCCCATCCTTCAGAGTGTAGGCACTGTACTTCCCACCTCAAGGACTCGAGTTGACTAACCAATTTCCCTGGATCCCTTAATAAATGTTACATTGCTCACACTCCAACATCACATCACATCATAAAAACCACTTACCTCCACTCACTCCTTTCTAACATGCTCATACCTGCCTGTTGGACATCCAAGCCCCTGGCATATAAAACATCCTTTACCCTCTCTCTCAAACTTTTCCTAGAATGACCCCTAGACATTCTTCCTTCCATTACAGATCATTATATTTTGCTCTATCCTCTCAAACTGCCCAAACCACCTCAGTAACCCCTCCTCAGCCCTCTGGGTAATACTTTGAGTAACCCAGCATCTTCTAATCTCCAAACTACAAATTATCTTCATAATATTCACACCACACACATTGCCTTAAGACATGGCATCGTCACATCCTCCAACCTCCTCCTCATTACAATAATAATAAAATAATAATAATAATAATAATATTAATGGTTTATTTATGCCATACAAATAATGTAGTTTACAGTGGAACCTCAGTTTTCATGATTAATTTGTTCCAGAAAGTCTGACAAAAACCGAATTGTACGAAAACTGAAGCAATATTTCCCATAAGAAATAATGTAAATCTAATTAACCCTTTGACTGTTTCCGACATATAAATACGTCTTACGAGCCAATGTTTCTGACGTATTTATACGCACAAATTCTAGCGGCTTCAAATCAAGCGGGAAAGGCCTGGTAGGCCTACATGAGAGAGAATGGGTCTCAGTGGTCGGTGTGCACCCTGTGAAAAAAATCTGGGACCCAGCCGTGCATTGTGGGAACGCCATGTTGTTAGTCCATTTTCACCATGCCTCTCGGTAAGAAGTTCCTCACTCCTCGGCAGATTGGAGGTCTTTTGTTCCCAAGTGATAGCTCTAACAGCGATGAAAATGTCAGTGACAGTGAATTCCAGGGTTTTGAAGTGAGTGTTACCGGAAAAAGTGCCTAGGATAACGTAATTAGTGATGAAAACCCAGATGACCCACAACCTTCCACCTCTGGTGCTGGGCCGGCTTGTTCACGTTCACGTTCACGTTCGCCTGTACCAGGACGAAAGAGGAAACTATTTGGTCGTGTACAACACCCAGATGTTAGCAGTGATAGTGATAGTGATAATGATTTCAAGGTCATTGAAAGCGGTTCTAGTGACAGTGAGAGTGAATATTCCCCAGTGAAGCGGCAGTATGTACGACGTAGCATGCGGTCTGGTAGTGTTTCATATGTTGTTCCAAGGGGAAGGAGAAACTCTGGGAGCACATCCTGTGGCCCTACACCACGACCTGATAGTGAAGATGACGATATTGTAATGATGGGTATGAATGATGTGAGTGATGGAGCAGGCAGTGGTGGTGATAGTGAGGGTGGCACGGCCCATGTGGCACCATCAGCGGGCCACGCTACTACCCACGCTGCTGACTCTGCACAACAACCAGCCTCACCCTACCCCACACTCCCACAACCTGCACCACCACAACCTGCACCACCACAACCTGCACAACCACAACCTGCACAACCACAACCACGGTACAATATCCAGACCCCGCCAGCAGACCGCATCTGGGATTGGCAGGACGGTGACGAGTTTGTTCCCAGTCCCCATGACTTTGATGAAGCACAAGTGGAATAAAGCCATCTTGTCCACTTGGGAACAATGCCAGTGAACTGGACTGCTTTGAGTTATTCTTCGATGAACCCCTGATGGACATCATTGTCAGGGAAACAAACACATACTGTGATTACACCATGGCAAATACAATTCTCTCACCAAAATCACGGCTACACAAGTGGAAGGAGACAACTGTGGCAGAGATGTACCTGTTTTTTGCCACAATAATGCTTATGCCACATGTGTATAAGCACACTGTCACCACATACTGGGCAACAGAACGCCTGATTTCAACTCCAGGTTTTAGTGACATTATAGGTGTCAATCGTTTCCTGATATTGTTACGTATGTTACACTTTTCAGACAAAACCAGGCCTGACAGAAGCGACAGGTTATATAAGATCAGAAATGTGTTTATGTACCTGAAACAAAAGTGCTGCATGTATTTTTATCCCTTCAGGAAGCTTGTTATTGATAAATCCTTGATTTTATTCAATGGAAGACTCTCATTCAAGCAATATATACCAAGCAAGAGGAAACGCTTTGGTATAAAGCTATTTGTACTGTGTGATTGCAGAAGTGGTCTAGTTTTGGATATCATTGTGTACACTGGCAGTAATACTTTGAGAGATACCATGAAGTTATTGGGTATCTCTGGTGATGTGGTTCGAACAATGATGGAACCATATCTTGGTAAGGGGCATATGTTATTTACTGATAACTGGTACACAAGCCCCTTACTCAGTGATTTCTTGCGAGTGAACTTGACAGACGTGTGTGGCACAGTGCGTCGTAATCGTGAACATATGCCAAGGTTCGACGCTGGCACTCAGAGGTGAGGTGCAAGCCTTTGCTGCCAATGACATCATGGCATTTCGGTGGCATGACAAACGTGATGTCACATTGTTGACATCAGTTCACAGAAACGAAATGGTACCCAGTGGCAGGGACAACAGAGAGACCAATGAACCCATTCTAAAGCCTGCAGCTGTCATGGACTACAACCTCAATATGCGCTTAGTGGACAAATGTGACATGCAGATTGGGTTTGCAGACTGTGTACGCAAGAGTTATAAGTGGTATATAAAACTTTTTTCCATCTTGTTGATATCTCTATGCTAAATGCTTATAACATATACAAGTTGAAGACCAACAAAACACCAAAATATGGTGAATTTTGCCTGTCAGATATCAGACAAATAATTGCAAAGTACCAAGGAGCAACTCCTGCAATAGACCAGCGCCCACACACGTCATCTCGTTTCAGGCCTGGTGATCACTACCCCATACAACTGCCTCCTAGTACTGCCAAGAAAAATGCTCAGAAGAGGTGTTATGTATGCATACCACAAAACGCCCACAAACACGCAGAGACACTCGTTTTATGTGTGAGGAGTGTGAAGTGCCCCTCTGCATATACCCATGTTTCAAAGAGTTCCACAAGCTGCAGCAGTTCTAGGAACGTGTTTAGTGACTGTACATCTGTATATATATTATGGAACAATAGTAATAAACATTGTTTTGTATTGTTTGTTTGTGTAAACAAAGTGTATACACAAACTAATAGTGATAAAGTTTGTTCAGTTATTGTGTTGTAAACAATGAGAGTATATTTGAAGAATGCACCTTACATTGGTCTCACAGGCCACATAAGTTACCTGGAACAGAAAAATATTAAAAAATGCAAGAAACCTTTGAATTAGAGTAAATAAAAGAATACCGGGTGGGCGGCAGTCGCCGCTGTTGCCGTACGCACGTCACTTTCTGCAAACTTTGCGGCTCTATATCTCGGTAAGTACTGATGGCAAAAAATTTTTTTTAGGCTTAAAACACTCACAAAAATATTCCTAACATTTTCACAAGAAAAAATAATTTTTTTTTTCGAATATTTGGCGACATAGAATGACAGTTTCAGAGAGGGGCCTGAAACAGTCAAAGGGTTAATCCATTCTGGACACCCAAAAGTATTAGCAAAAAATACATTTTATAGAGAATAACTATAGTTTTACATGCAGAAAACAATGAGAAATAAATATAAATGACTAATGAAATGGATAATTGAACATTTGACATCACTTTTACCTTTATCGAAGACTCTAGTTGGCATACTGAAGATGACTAGGAGGGGCGAGGGAGGAGGAGAGGTTATTGTTTGGAAGGGGAATCCTTCTCCATAAGGACTTCAAGTATCAAGGCCCTATCTGGGAGTTACTTCCTTTCTTTGTCTTTTACTGGCACTGGACCCCTGTCACACAAAAAATCCTCAAAACTTTTCAACTCATTCCACTTAGCACACATGTTCTTAATCACTGAAGAAGGCGCATTCTCTCCTCTCTCTACCTCCTCCTCTGAAGCAATTTCCTCAGCTGTGGTCTGTTGCTGTTCCAGTTAAAGGTCTTGCAGTTCTTCAGTGGTTAGCTCTTCCCTGTGGTCGTCCACCAACTCTTCCACACTCTGGCCACTCGCATCCAACCCCATGGACTTTCCCAAAGACACAGTAGATTCCACAGTATGCGTAGGGTCGTCAGGGTCAGTCTCAAACCCTTCAAAATGCTTCTTGAGGGCACATTCTGGCCACAATTTTCTCCAAGCAGAGTTCATCGTCCTGGAAGTCACTCCCTGCCAAGCCTTATCTATAAGGTTTATTTTATTTTTAGTATTATCACACTGGCCGATTCCCACCAAGGCAGGGTGGCCCGAAAAAGAAAAACTTTCACCATCATTCACTCCATCACTGTCTTGCCAGAAGGGTGCTTTACGCTACAGTTTTTAAACTGCAACATTAACACCCCTCCTTCAGAGTGCAGGCACTGTACTTCCCATCTCCAGGACTCAAGTCCGGCCTGCCGGTTTCCCTGAACCCCTTCATAAATGTTACTTTGCTCACACTCCAACAGCACGTCAAGTATTAAAAACCATTCGTCTCCATTCACTCCTATCAAACACGCTCACGTACGCCTGCTGGAAGTCCAAGCCCCTCGCACACAAAACCTCCTTTACCCCCTCCCTCCAAGGTTTATGTAATTGACAATATTGAAGTGATTCCTCCAGAACTCTCTTAGGGTCAGTTCATTGTCCAAGGTCACTTCAAAGCACCTTTGAAACATTGCTTTGGTGTAGAGTTTTTTGAAGTTTGAAATGACCTACTGGTCCATGGGCTGGATGAGAGGAGTGGTATTAGAGGGCAAGAACTTCACTGTGATGAAACTAAACTCTTCCAACAATTGGTCTTCCAAGCCTGGAGGATGAGCAGGAGCATTGTCCATTACCAGGAGGCACTTGAGTGACAATTGCTTTTCCAGGGGGTGTTCTTTCACACTTGGGCCAAACACTTGACCCACTCAATGAAAATTTACCTCGTGACTCGTGCCTTAGTGTTAGCCTTCCACATCACACACAGTTTACTCTTAATGACATAGTTTTTCTTGAACACTTGGGGATTTTCAGAGTGATACACCAGTAGAGGCTTCACTTTGAAATCCCCACTAGTGTTACCACAAAACAAGAGGGTTAGCCTATCCTTCATAGGCTTATATCCTGGCAGTGCCTATTCCTCCTGCATGATGTAGGTTCTCTTTGGCAATTTCTTCCAAAACAGGCCTGTTTCGTCACAATTGAAGACTTGTTGGAGGAGGAATCCTTCAGCCTCTATGTACTCCTTGAATTCACCAATGAATTCTTCGGCACCACATTAGTCTGAACTTGCAGCCTTGCCCTGCCTTACGATGCTGTGTATGCCAGTTCGCGTCTTGAATTTGTCGAACCAGCCTCTGTTGAGCTTACATTCACTAACAGCAGCACTCATTCCAGGCATTTTCTTTGTGAGATCCGCATGCAACTGCCTTGCCTTTTTGCAAAATATCGCCGCCGAAACACTATTTCCCGCTTACTGTTTTTCGTTGATCCATACCATCAACAACTTCTCAACATCTTCGATTGTTTGCGATCTCTGTTTTGTTAGCACATTTACCCCTTTCGCAACATCAGCCTCCTTGATTTCTTTTTTCTTCGCCGGGTTGGAACCGACTGTTGATGCAAACTTCCTGTACATCCTGGCGAGATCGGCAACATGTATGCCACTTTCGTATTTTGCTACGAGTTCTTTCTTGAATTGTATCGCGTTTCTTGCCTTCTTTATCAAAGGGCTGGCACTCGGAGCTTTCTTTGGACCCATGGTGGCTTATTTAGCAGTTGCACTCAATAAACAAGCACAAAAAACAATGGATTATTACAAAATGTTATCCAAACACGCTGGATAATGCTCACTCGACGAGACAAAGCCAGATTGAGTCGGAATTCGTGGGATGCTTTGTGTGGGCGCAGGCAGGCAGATGCGTATGGTATGGACCATTTTCAGCTCTACGAAAACCAAGCAGATGTGTGAAAACTGGGACAAAATTTAGACGAAAAAAGTCGTCAAAACCGAATACAGTGGACCCCCGCATAGCGACCTTAATCCGTGCAAGAGGGCTGGCTGTTATGCGAAATGTTCGGTATGCGAATGAATTTTCCCCATAAGAAATAATGGAAATCAAATTAATCCGTGCAAGACACCCAAAAGTATGAAAAAAAAAATTTTTACCACATGAAATGTTAATTTTAATACACACAAACTGAAAAAGGCATGCACAATTACATGACACTTACTTTTATTGAAGATCTGGTGATGATTGATGGGATGGGAGGAGGGGAGAGAGAGTGTTAGTGTTTAGAAGGGGAATCCCCTTCCATTAAGACTTGAGGTGTCGAGTCCTTTTCTGGGGTTACTTCCCTTCTTCTTTTAATGCCACTAGGACCAGCTTCAGAGTCACTGGACTTCTTTCGCACAACATATCTGTCCATAGTGGCCTGTACCTCTCGTTCCTTTATGATTTGTCTAAAGTGGTTCACAACATTGTCATTGTAACAGTCACCAGCACGGCTTGCAATAGCTGTGTGAGGGTGATTTTCATCAAAAAAGTTTTGCACTTCAAGCCATTTTGCACACATTTCCTTAATCTTTGAAGTAGGCAATTCCTTCAATTTCTCTCTCCCCTCCTTTGAACCAGTTTCCCCAGGTCTGGCCTCTTGCTCTTGAAGTTGATCTATCAGCTCATCAGTGGTTAGTTCTTCATTGTCCTCCTCCACCAACTCTTCCACATCCTCCCCACTAACCTCCAACCCCAAGGACTTCCCCAATGCCACAATGGATTCCTCAACTGGTATACTCCTCTCAGGGTTAGCCTCAAACCCTTCAAAATCCCTTTTGTCTACACATTCTGGCCACAGTTTCTTCCAAGCAGAGTTCAAGGTCTTCTTAGTCACTCCCTCCCAAGCCTTACCTATAAGGTGTATACAATTGAGGATATTAAAGTGATCTCTCCAAAACTCTCTTAGAGTCAGTTGAGTTTCTGAGGTCACTACAAAGCACCTTTCAAACAGAGCTTTTGTGTACAGTTTTTTGAAGTTTGCAATAACCTGCTGGTCCATGGGCTGCAGGAGAGGAGTGGTATTAGGAGGCAAAAACTTCACCTTAATGAAGCTCATGTCCCCATAAAGTCGCTCTGCCACGTCTGTAGGATGACCAGGGGCATTGTCTAACACCAGGAGGCACTTAAGTTCTAATTTCTTTTCAGTTAGGTAATCTTTGACATTGGGGGCAAATGCATGGTGTAACCAGTTATAGAAAAAGTCCCTAGTGACCCATGCCTTACTGTTTGATCTCCACAGCACACACAAATTATCCTTGAGGACATTCTTTTGCCTGAACGCTCTGGGAGTTTCAGAGTGATACACTAATAAAGGCTTAACTTTGCAATCACCACTAGCATTGGAACACATCAACAAAGTAAGCCTGTCTTTCATAGGCTTATGTCCTGGGAGTGCCTTTTCTTCCTGAGTAATGTAGGTCCTGCTTGGCATTTTCTTCCAAAACAGGCCTGTTTCATCACAATTAAACACTTGTTCAGGTTTCAGTCCTTCACTGTCTATGTACTCCTTGAATTCCTGCACGTATTTTTCAGCCGCTTTGTGGTCCGAACTGGCAGCCTCACCATGCCGTATCACACTATGTATGCCACTACGCTTCTTAAATCTCTCAAACCAACCTTTGCTGGCCTTAAATTCACTCACATCATCACTAGTTGCAGGCCTTTTTTTAATTAAATCCTCATGCAACTTCTTAGCCTATTCGCTTATGATAGCTTGAGAAACGCTATCTCCTGCTAGCTGTTTTTCATTTATCCACACCAATAAGAGTCTCTCAACATCTTCCATCACTTGCGGTCTCTGTTTCGAAAACACAGTTAAACCTTTGGCAAGAACAGCTTCCTTGATTGCCTTTCTGTTGCCCACAATAGTAGAGATGGTTGATTTGGGTTTCTTGTACAACCTGACCAGGTCGGTGATACGCACTCCACTTTCATACTTATCAATGATCTCTTTCTTCATCTCTATTGGAATTCTAACCCTTATTGCTGTAGGGTTGGAACTAGAAGCTTTCTTGGGGCCCATGGTCACTTATTTTCCAGAAACAGCACCGAAAACACTGTAATAATACGAAATATTCCGATTGTATGCTTGAATGTTACCGCGGAGGCTGGCTGGTAAACAATGGCACCGGCGGAACATATGAGGCTGGCTCAGGCCGCACATTGGACGCGTCTCGGACGAAGGGCGCTGAGCGGGTTTTTGGGCGGTATGCAAGGCAAAATTTTAGCGATCAAAGCGTCCGGTATGCGGATTGTCCGTTATGCAAGGCGTCCGGTATGCGGGGGTCCACTGTACTACAAAAAACTAGGGCATACGAAAACCGAGGTTCCACTGTACATGAAATAATACAATGGTAGGCATAAAAGAAAGCCACTAATTGTGCAGTTCATTTTGGACAACTAATTACTGAAAACCAAACATAGAGTATTAGGTAGGACTTCTTATGTAGTTAACTACAGTCATAAGTACATACTATAAGAAAAGTAGCTAATGACAAATGGTCCATTACAAAAGAGTTACATATTTCCACCTGATTCAAATGAGATCTTCAGTTTTGTGGAGTGATTGAATAGAGATAGTGAAGATTCAGCAAATTACTTAAATTATAATAGAAATAAAATGGAACTAAGATATGGAACAAGGTATGTTTAACCCCTTCAGGGTCCAAGGCCCAAATCTGAAGTGGTGCCCCAGTGTCCAAGAATTTTTCAAAAAAAAATTTGTTATTTTTTCTTGTGAAATGGTAGAGAATCTTTTTGTGAAGGTAATAAAACAAAAAGTACGAAATTTGATGGAAAATTGACGAAATTATGCTCTCGCGAATTTTGATGTGTCAGCGATATTTACGAATAGGCGATTTTGCCGACTTTGACTCCCATTTTAGGCTAATTACATTATTCCAGTCAACCAAATTCTTAGCTATTTCACTAGTATTACTTCTATTCTATCGATTGAGCACAAGAAATCACCAAGTCAACTGTTTCAACTACAAATTAAAGTGATCAGAAATTGTTAATTTGGCCAATTTTACACAAAGTTCAAAATATTCCAATTTCAAAATAGGGTCCAGAATAAACAATGTAGGTATTCCTGGAACTAAACTAACATTTCCTCTGTTCATTAGTTACGTTTTGAGGCTTTACAAATAAATTCCATTTTGATTTTTTATTCACATAATGAATTTTTATTCACACCAAAAAATAGAAGATTTACTGTTATGGAATACTGTAATAATTGTATAAATATCATCACCATATTTGTGAATGCATATTAGACCCACCAGCTGGGGTGTATTAGACGTGTGAGGTCGTTTGTTTACTCTTGAATATCGGCAAAAATTTAACATTTCTGCTACTTTGAGCTCAGTTTCAAGCCATTTCCAGTGCTAAAACCAATCAAAATCATCTCTATTTCTGTAATATGTCTTCCATTCTATCAAATGAGACCAAGAAATCGCAAATAGAACTATAAAAAACACACGAAAAAACACTGCAAAGTCGCTGTTTTAATCGAAAAATCATGATTTCAGTTTTTTCTCTCATTATACACAGCGTGCTGCAGGATCTGTTTTATGTGGTGCACACATACCACATAGATGTATTCTCTCATATCTAGGCCCAAATGTACCACTCACAGTTTATCAGAGTGAGCTGAGCTCATGACGTAGATCTACGGTTTGGACCCTGAACGTAAAGCCGTAGATCTACGGGACGGACCCTCAAAGGGTTAAAACCCATTCTTCACACTTACAGTGAAACCTCAAATTTCGAACGTATCACTTATCGAACTCTTCGAAATCTAATGCTTTTTTCAAACCAACTTTGTCCCTATTATTGAACTCGCCCCTGTTTTTGAACTGCCGGGTACCTGACTTGTCCGACAGCTCGCTCTGTCCACATCCCCTCGCAAGCGCCGTGAGCCAGTCTAGTTTTGTTGATGCTTGAGTGAGCACTAACCTCGCTCTCATTCAAACATTTTATGATTATTTCATTGTGTTTAGTGCTTGTGGGGCTGTGAAATAAGCTACCATCGGCCCAAAGAAACTTGCTAGTGGTATCCCTGTGGTAAAGAAAGTGAGAAACACCATAGATGTGAAGAAGGAAATAATACAGAAATATGAGAGTGGTATGAGACTTGTTGAGCTTGCCAGGATGTATGGGAAAAACAAGTCGACCATCGGTTCTCTCCTGGCAAAGAAAGAAATCAAGGAAGCTGATGTTGGGAAAGGTGTTAATATGCTAACCAAAAAAAGACCACAGACACTATCAGGTTGAGAAGTTGTTGCTGGTGTGGATCAAGTATAAAGAGATGGCAGGTGAGAGTGCTTCAGAGACTATTATTTGCAAAAAGGCAAGGAAGTTGCATGCCGATCTGGTACAGAAAACTCCTGGAACCAGTGCTAACCAGTGAGACAGGGGTCCAGTGACTCAAGCTGGTCCTAGTGGCATTAAAAGACAGAGAAGGGAAGTAACCCTAGAGAGGGCTTTGATACCTGAAGTCCTCATGGAGGGGGATTCTCCTTCGAAACACTAACCTCAACTCCCTCTCTCCTCCTCCCTATCTTCCAGATGCCATCACCAATCTTCAATAAAGGTAAGTAAAAATGTTGTTTTATTTGTTTATTTACATTTATTAATACATAATTGAACACTATATTTGTTGTGTGTATGTAAAACTGTAATTAATCTCTATAAAATGTATTTTTTTTTTTTGTGAATATTTTTGGGTTTCTGGAACGGATTAATTGTATTTCCATTATTTCTTATGAGAAATATTGCTTCGCTTTTCAGACTTTTCGAATTTAGAACTAGCTCCTGGAACGGATTAAGTTCGATATTTGAGGTTCCACTCTATAAGAGTGGTGGTATCACTATACTCTTTATCCATTTCCCTTTTTGCCTTGATGAATAACATTTGTCTCTCCCCACTTCTCACTTCTTCTTTCATAGACCTGTCTGCTGACAAGTCCACTGCGAAATGCATGAAAACACATTGAGCTATTGGAGCGTGAGCAGGGGAATATTTAGTGAAGGGATTCAGGGAAACTGGTTTGCCTGACTTGAGTCCTGGAGGTAGGAAGTACAATGCCTGCACTATAAAGGAGGGGTTTGGGATATTGGCTGATTGGAGTGACATCTAAACTGTCATATGTGAGTGCCTCTGCAAAGACAGTGATTATTTATGAATGATGGTGAAAGTGTTGAACAACGATGAAAGTTTTTTCTTTCTTTTTGGATTTCTTCTCTTTTTTTGGGTCACCCTGCCTTGGTGGGAAACAGCCAGTGTGTTAAAAAAAAAAATTGAGAAAGTGCAAGCTTGCAACAGTACTAGCTCCAGAGCTAAGGGATATGTTCTATGAGGAGACATTAAAGGAACTCAACCTGATGACAATGGAGGACAGGAGAACCAAAGATATGACATTGACCTACAAAATACTAAGAGGAATTGACAAAGTGAATAGGGACAGAATGTTTGAAATGGGAAATGAACACGAGGGCAAAGCTGGAAGTTGAAGACTTGGATGAGTCATAGGGATCTTAGGAATTATTTCTTCAGCCTTAGAGTTTATTGTGATTTCTTCCAATTGAGTACATTCACTTCCTCCATCCTCCCTCCTTCCAGTCTGTTATCCAGTCTTTCCTTACCTAATTTTTTTTTGTTACTCTCATCACCTTGTTCTTTCCTATGCTTACTTTTAATTTCCTTTTTTCACATACTCCAAAATTTGTCTACCATCCTTTGCAACTTCTCTTCAGATCTCTCGGAAACACTGTGCCATTGACAGAAACAATTGTCAACTCCCACTTTGTGTTAGATTCTTTATCTTTTAATCCCACTCTTCTCCCCAACACTTCAGCACTTCTTTTACAACCCCAGCTATAAAATAAAGATATGTTAAACAGCATGGTGACATGCATCACTATTTAAGGCCTACTTTTACTGGAAAATAATCTCCCTCTCTCCTACATACTTTAACCTGAGCTTCACTATCCTTATAAAGGCCCATAATTCCTTTAAACCTTCTTTTTCTCGTTTAAAAGAAGAATTTCTTTTTCTCATTATTATATTCCTTATGAAGCAACAGCATATTGAATAAGTGTAAGATTACAATCTTGAATAGAAATTTAAATTCAATGAATAAATTTACATAATTTTTCTCCCTAGATTCAAATCATGATGAAGGGATTCATATTCCTCGTGGCCAAGTGGCAGGACGAGACTTAGCGCAGTCTGTCCCAGTCAGTGTACCTATGTGGCCTAATTCTAGACCAAAGCCACCAATGGAGCCTCAGTGTATTGAGGTGAGTTGCTTACAAATTATATTTTACCATTCACCCTTCAGTGTAAAAAAAATTATTAGATTTACTAATTTTTAAAACTTCAGTATTGAAATTAACATTTCTAGCTCATCTGCCTCAGTTCACTGAGATCAGTGGTCACTAGAGGTTGCTACCTGTTCTGAGTTGTCTTGGGAAATTAGTGTGGAATATTACAGAATACCATGGCTTGCTTCTGTAGTGTTTTAAAGTCAGAGTTGAAGGCACTGAAGGAGGAAGTCTTACTATCAGAGAGGCAAATAAGAAACTGAAAATTCACCTGGATAACTATAGCAGATGTGATTAGGGTTAGTGAAGGGAAACAGGTTACCAGCAGTGATGAGCAGGTTAGCAGCTTTAACAAGTGGGAAGTAGTTTTGAGTAAGGGAAGAAATATCAGTGAGAAAGATTAACCCTTTGACTGTTTATGCCGTATAAATATGTCTTACGCGCCACTGTTTCGAGGAGGAGGAGGAAGAGGAAGCAGAAGAAGAAGAAGAAGAAGAAGAGGCAGAGGAGGAGGAGGAAGAAGAAGAGGAGGAAGAAGAAGAGGAGGAAGAAGAAGAGGAGGAAGAAGAAGAGGAGGAAGAAGAAGAGGAGGAAGAAGAAGAGGAGGAAGAAGAAGAGGAAGAAGAAGAGGAAGAAGAAGAGGAGGAGGAGGAAGAAGAGGAGGAGGAAGAGGAGGAGGAGGAGGAAGAAGAGGAGGAAGAAGAGGAGGAAGAGGAGGAGGAGGAGGAAGAAGAGGAGGAAGAATAATAATATGTTCCCTTGAAGCATGGAAAACAGTTCACCCATGACAGTGACAAGATAAGGTGAGATAACATCTGATAAGAGCTGACGTTTGATGAGCGTAAAGGAGGGTGGAGGGAGGGTGCAGCTGATAAGAAAAGATTAGATGACCATCCCTGTCCCTCTGTTTTTGCTGGTACACAAACATTTCTGTCTGTCTATTTGTCTGTCAAGCTCCCTGTCTATCCATCTAGCTCTCTGTCTCAGAGAGAGCCACAAGACTGCGTCATCACGTTTACTCACATCTTCAAGCAGAGTATAGCACTTTGTCTGGATTTCTTGGGTTATCCTAGGTAATTTACACTATGTATACTTGTATTTATGTGTACCTGTGAGACAGAGATAGACAGACAGATAGAAAGAGAGACAGATTGAAAGAGATAGAATGAGGGAGAAAGATAATTAGATAGAATGGAGGGGAAGCAGAATCGGACCCCATTGTTTTGACAGGTGGTAGGGGGAGTGAGTAATGAGACAATATGTCATTTTGACAGCTGCCGACTCCTGACTCAAAACAGTTATAAGCCACACACTCGCACACAAGACAAGCTTGCTGAATGGAGATAATAGCAGTTATATGAAAGTATCTAGTGACTATATATGTGTATATATATATTATAGAAACCAGAAGCAAGAAGGGAAGGCAGGAATGAAGGAAGGACAGATGAAGGAATGTAGGAAGAAAGGTAGGAAAGGAATGCAGGAAAGGAGTGCAGGAAAGGAATGCAGGAAAGGAATGAAGGAAAGGAATGCAGGAAAGTAGGAAGGAAGGAATGCAGGAAAGTAGGAAGGAAGGAATGATGACACATGACCATTTACCTAGGATAACTAGTAGAATGACATGGAAAGCATATAAATCTATAGGGGAAGGAAGGCGGGGTAGGGGGTCATCCTTGAAAGGGTTGGAGAGAGGGGGTAAAGGTGGTTTTGTGGGCGAGGGGCTTGGACTTCCAGCAAGCGTGCGTGAGCGTGTTAGATAGGAGTGAATGGAGACGAATGGTACTTGGGACCTGACGATCTGTTGGAGTGTGAGCAAGGTAATATTTAGTGAAGGGATTCAGGGAAACCGGTTATTTTCATATAGTCGGACTTGAGTCCTGGAAATGGGAAGTACAATGCCTACACTTTAAAGGAGGGGTTTGGGATATTGGCAGTTTGGAGGGATATGTTGTGTATCTTTATACGTATATGCTTCTAAACTGTTGTATTCTGAGCACCTCTGCAAAAACAGTGATAATGTGTGAGTGTGGTGAAAGTGTTTTATGATGAAAGTATTTTCTTTTTGGGGATTTTCTTTCTTTTTTGGGTCACCCTGCCTCGGTGGGAGACGGCCAACTTGTTGAAAAAAAAGAAAAAAAAACTACATAACACAACTGCCTGCTAATACTTTGAAGAAAACTGCTCAGATGAGGTGTTTTGTCTTTGCATGTGAAAAAAAAAGTCCACAAAAATGCGCACACACACTGGTTTTATGTGTGAGAAGTGTAAAACACCACTGTGTATGAAAACATGCTTCAAAGAATTCCACAAGCTGCAGAACTTCTAGGAATATGTTCGGTGACTGTATATTGGTATATATATTATAGAACAATAGTAATGAACAATTTTTTGTATTGTTTGTTTTTGTAAACAAGTTTTGTAAACAATATATTGATAATTATGTTTGTGTGCTTATTGTGTTGTATACAACGAGTGTATATATGTACATTGCACCTTACTTTGGTCTCACAGGCCACATAAGTTATGTGAAAAAATAAAATAGTGAAAAAAACAAAAAACCTTCAAATACAAGTAAACTAAAGTTTACCGGGTGAGCGGCAGTCACCGCTGTTGCCATACACAGCTCATTTTCTGCAAACCTCACAGCTCTGTCTCGGTAAGTACTGATGGCAAAATTTTTTTTTTAGACCAAAACACTCAGAAAAATAATCTTAACATTTTCATAAGAAAAAAATAATTTTTTTTTTTCGAATATTTTGCGACATAGAATGACAGTTTTAGAGAGGGGCCTGCGACAGTCAAAGGGTTAAAAGAGCAGTTTTTTTTTTTTTCCTTGAGCTGGTGTTGATACAGAAAACAGGTTGGATAATACGTCAGGTAATGGAAACAAGCCCATTGTCTTCCTCAGTGCTGATGGAAATGATATTTGGAAGAGCAAGAGACAGGAGCTGCTAGTCAAGTACAGGACAGCTATAGATCTAATTAAGCCTAAGGGAGGAGCTCAAATCATATGCAGCATTTTGCCTGGAAGGGGAGTAAGCAGTGAATGGATGTCTAGATCAGTTGATGTGAATTGTTGCCTAGATAAATACTGCAAAGAACTTGCAGTCCCATTCACTGACAACTGTTGGAAGAATTTCTTTGATAAATATATGAGTGCAAGAGATGGAGTACATCTCTCTGGGGCAGGGGTGTTAGTGTTAGCTAATTATGTTGAGGGGGCTATTCTTGAATTGTCTAGAACTTTAAACTCGTAGAAGATAGAGTTATGGGAGTATGGGAAACAAATTGGCTGCAGCATGAGGAATGAAAGCAGGAAAAATTGCCAAGATACCTCGGAGAAGTGTTCAAAAAACATTTTTTATAATATAGTTACTAATAAAAGCAAAGGATTGATCAACAAATGAAGACAGGAAGTAGAGGGCATCATGTGACTAACTTGCTTAAGGTCTACTACACTAATAGTACGAGAGCTAGAAATAAAATAAATGAACTGAGATTCCTGCATGTGCAGGAAGCACAGATATTATTGCTATAACAGACATTTGGTTCAAACTGAAAGATAGAGAAATGCCTTCTGAATGCCACATACAAGGATATAAATTATTTTTCACCAGTAGGGTCAACAGGAAGGATGGTGGATTGGTGATGTATGTCTGAGATAATTTAAACTGGTATATTAGACGAGATATAAAAGTGGAAGTGACAGATACTGAATCTGTTTGGCTACAGTTCCTCAAGGAATATGAAAAGCTAATCCTGGGTGTGATTTACAGGCTCCCAAACCTTAGTAAGGAACACAGTAAATGTCTATGGGATGAAATTACTAAGGTATTTAAATATGATTTTTTTTTAATGGTGGTTTATATGGTTTATATGGGGGCAGGAGGAAAGAGGAGTGATTGGTGGAATGATGAAGTAAAGGGTGTGATAAAAGAGAAAAAGGTAGCTTACGAGAGGTTTTTACAAAGCAGAAGTGTTATAAGAAGAGCAGAGTATATGGAGAGTAAAAGAAAGGTGAAGAGAGTGGTGAGAGAGTGCAAAAGGAGAGCAGATGAAAGAGTGGGAGAGGCACTGTCAAGAAATTTTAATGAAAATAAGAAAAAATTTTGGAGTGAGTTAAACAAGTTAAGAAAGCCTAGGGAAAGTATGGATTTGTCAGTTAAAAACAGAGTAGGGGAGTTAGTAGATGGGGAGAGGGAGGTATTAGGTAGATGGCAAGAATATTTTCAGGAACTTTTAAATGTTAAGGAAGAAAGGGAGGGGGTAATTTCATGCACTGGCCAGGGAGGTATACCATCTTTTAGGAGTGAAGAAGAGCAGAATGTAAGTGTGGTGGAGGTACGTGAGGCATTACGTAGAATGAAAGGGGGTAAAGCAGCTGGAAATGATGGGATCATGACAGAAATGTTAAAAGCAGGGGGGGATATAGTGTTGGAGTGGTTGGTACTTTTGTTTAATAAATGTATGAAAGAGGGGAAGGTACCTAGGGATTGGCAGAGAGCATGTATAGTCCCTTTATATAAAGGGAAAGGGGACAAAAGAGATTGTAAAAATTATAGAGGAATAAGTTTACTGAGTATACCAGGAAAAGTATACGGTAGGGTTATAATTGAAAGAATTAGAGGTAAGACAGAATGTAGGATTGCGGATGAGCAAGGAGGCTTCAGAGTGGGTAGGGGATGTGTAGATCAAGTGTTTACATTGAAGTATATATGTGAACAGTATTTAGATAAAGGTAGGGAAGTTTTTATTGCATTTATGGATTTAGAAAAGGCATATGATAGAGTGGATAGAGGAGCAATGTGGCAGATGTTGCAAGTATATGGAATAGGTGGTAAGTTACTAAATGCTGTAAAGAGCTTTTATGAGGATAGTGAGGCTCAGGTTAGGGTGTGTAGAAGAGAGGGAGAATACTTCCCGGTAAAAGTAGGTCTTAGACAGGGATATGTAATGTCACCATGGTTGTTTAATATATTTATAGATGGGGTTGTAAAAGAAGTAAATGCTAGGGTGTTCAAGAGAGGGGTGGGATTAAATTATGGGGAATCAAATTCAAAATGGGAATTGACACAGTTACTTTTTGCTGATGATACTGTGCTTATGGGAGATTCTACAGAAAAATTGCAAAGGTTAGTGGATGAGTTTGAGAATGTGTGTAAAGGTAGAAAGTTGAAAGTGAACATAGAAAAGAGTAAGGTGATGAGGGTATCAAATGATTTAGATAAAGAAAAATTGGATATCAAATTGGGGAGGAGGAGTATGGAAGAAGTGAATGTTTTCAGATACTTGGGAGTTGACGTGTCGGCGGATGGATTTATGAAGGATGAGGTTATTCATAGAACTGATGAGGGAAAAAAGGTGAGTGGTGCGTTGAGGTATATGTGGAGTCAAAAAACGTTATCTATGGAGGCAAAGAAGGGAATGAATGAAAGTATAGTAGTACCAACACTCTTATATGGATGTGAAGCTTGGGTGGTAAATGCAGCAGCGAGGAGACGGTTGGAGGCAGTGGAGATGTCCTGTTTAAGGGCAATGTGTGGTGTAAATATTATGCAGAAAATTCGGAGTGTGGAAATTAAGAGAAGGTGTGGAGTTAATAAAAGCAATAGTCAGAGGGCAGAAGAGGGGTTGTTGAGGTGGTTTGGTCATTTAGAGAGAATGGATCAAAGTAGAATGACATGGAAAGCATATAAATCTATAGGGGAAGGAAGGAGGGGTAGGGGTCTTCCTCGAAAGGGTTGGAAAGAGGGGGTAAAGGAGGTTTTGTGGGCTAGGGGCTTGGACTTCCAGCAAGCGTGCATGAGCGTGTTAGATAGGAGTGAATGGAGGCGAATGATACTTGGGACCTGACAATCTGTTGGAGTGTGAGCAGGGTAATATTTAGTGAAGGGATTCAGGGAAACCGGTTATGTTCATATAGTCGGACTTGAGTCCTGGAAATGGGAAGTACAATGCCTGCACTTTAAAGGAGGGGTTTGGGATATTGGCAGTTTGGAGGGATATGTTGTGTATCTTTATACATATATGCTTCTAAGCTGTTGTATTCTGAGCACCTCTGCAAAAGCAGTGATAATGTGTGAGTGTGGTGAAAGTGTTGAATGATGATGAAAGTATTTTCTTTTTGGGGATTTTCTTTCTTTTTTGGGTCACCCTGCCTCGGTGGGAGACGGCCGACTTGTTGAAAAAAAAAAAAATTACTTTTTTTATTTTTTTAACACCAGACATCTCCCACCAAGGCAAGGTAGCCCAGAAAAGAGATGTAAGATTTTTCTCTTTTGCATTTAGTAATTTTACAGGAAATAGGGTTACTAGTATGACTTATGGAGGAAGAATTCTTCTCCACTTCCTCACAGAGTATTTTTTTTTAATTTGCCTTATTTCCTGGAACATTACTTCTGTACCATTTGAGGATTTAAACAGTATAAGTAAACCTTGTGTAACAATGAGCTACTCTTCCTGCAATTAACTTCCACATAGTGATATAGAGCCTCTCCTCACTTAGTGACGGAGTTCTGTTCCTAAGACCACGTCGTTCAACGAATTCGTCGCAAAGTGAGGAGCATACTATATTGTTAGTGAGTTTATGTCAACCATCTTTGATATTGGTTTAATGTCACCTTTACATCATTTGCAGTGGACCCCCGCATAGCGATTTTAATCCGTGCAACAGGGCTCATTGTTATGCGAAATGATCGGTATGCGAATGAATTTTCCCCATAAGAAATAATGGAAATCAAATTAATCCGTGCAAGACACCCAAAAGTATGAAAAAAAAATTTTTACCACATGAAATATACATTTTCCTACACACAAAGAGAAGGATACATGCACAATAGTAGAGTAGTACATGCACAATATATATTGTGCATGTACTACTCTACTAAATGAAGAATAAATGACACTTACCTTTATTGAAGATGCAGCAATGACTGATGAGACACTGTGTCCTGGGAGTGCCTTTTCCTCCTGAGTACTGTAGGTCCTGTTTGGCATTTTCTTCCAGAACAGGCCTTATCACACTGTGTATGCCACTACGATTCTTAAATCTCTCAAACCAACCTTTGCTGGCTTTAAATTCACCAATATGAGCACTAGTTCCAGGCATTTTTCCCTGTTCACCTGGGTGTTAGTCGACTGGTGTGGGTTGCATCCTGGGAGACAAGATTAAGGACCCCAATGGAAATAAGTTAGTCTTTGATGACACTGACTTTTTTGGGTTATCCTGGGTGGCAAATCCTCTGGGGTTAATTGTTTCTTGGTATTCTCAATAAGCCACACCAACAATGGTGCTACAGCAGCAGCAGCAGCAGCAGCTGACAGTGATACAGCAGCAGCAGACGGTACTACAGCAGCAGCAGACGGTACTACAGCAGCTGACGGTGGTACAACAGCTACAGCAGCTGACGGTGGTACAACAGCAGCAGCAGCTGACAGTGCTACAGCAGCAGCAGACGATGCTACAGCAGCAGCAGACGATGCTACAGCAGCAGCAGACGGTACTACAGCAGCAGCAGCAGCAGCAGCTGACGGTGCTACAGCAGCAGCAGCAGCTGACAGTGCAGCAGCAGCTGACGGTGGTACAGCAGCAGCAGCAGCTGTACCACCAATAGTAGCGATGGTTGATTGGGGTTTATTATACAACCTGGCCAGCTCGGAGACACGCACTCCACTTTCATACTTATCAATGATCTTTTTCTTCATCTCTATAGTAATTCTCACCCTTATTGCTGTAGGGTTGGCACTAGAAGCTTTCTTGGGGCCCATGGTCACCTATTTTGCAGATAAAATCACCAAAAACACTGTAATAATACGAAATGTTCCGATTGTATGCTTGGATGTTACCGCGGAGGCTGGCTGGTAAACAATGCCACCGGCGGCACATGTGATGCTGGCTAAGGGCGCACATTGGACGCGTCTCGGACGAACAGCGGTGAGCGGGTTTTTGAGCGGTATGCGAGGCAAAATTTTTGCGATAAAAGCGAGCGGTATGCGGATTAAACGTTATGTGATGCCAACGGTATGCGGAGGTCCACTGTATAGCATTTCTGGTATACAGTAGACATTTAACATGGTAGTTACATTCCTGAAAACACCATGTTAGGTAAAACTGTTAGATGAACCGAAGAACTTATGGAAAAAATAGGGTTATGTTCCTGGGAGCCCCATAAAAGCCAAACAACTTGTTTTTAGGCCTCCACATGTAATTGTAGTTCATTTTCGTGATGTATTATGTTGTTTTTACTGCATAAGATTGCAAATGCAACAGAAATAATAATATTTCTTACCTTAAATTGTGGGTGCTGGTGTTTATGGATGATTGTGGAGAGTTCTGCTGTGGCCCTACTGGGCTGAGGTGAATGGTAGAGGTTCAGGTACTGAAGTCGATGGTTGTACTGGAGTGTGCATAAATTCTGTAATGGATTTCTGTTCTATTTTACCTTACAGTACATTATACACTTGACGGTAAGGCATCAGCTGCCCTAGACACCGTTTCAGGGTCCTCTTCAATGAAAAGCCTAAGTCATTCAGTCGGTCAAATCAGTAAGTCAGTCAGTCAAGTCAGTCAATCAAGTCATTCAGTCTAGTCAAGTCAGTCAGCCAGTAAGTAAGTCAGTCAAGTCAGTAAGTTATTCAGTCAAGTCAGTAAATCAGTCAGTCAGTCAGTCACACACTGATGTTTACCTCACTTTATGTCCACAAAGCGAGCTTCATTACTGCCATAGGTTATCTCTTGTCTAATATCTCTGTTTTCTTCATTAATTCTAAGACTTAAATGCTTATACCTTTTCTTGCCGCTTTCAGCAACACTGGTATGCCTACTGGGTGTCATGATTGATTGGCAGATACAAGATGTGGTTATTAAAAGATCAAAACACAATTCACAAACCCTGCTAGCTTGTAGCAGAGAAGAGGAACTACCTGGACATGTATGACGTACAAATGCTGGGATAGTGGTGTTAGGAGTGTCGGGGGGTGGCAGGGGATGGCGGGAGGTCTCCCCCGCTGATCCACAACAAGGCCGCTGCTTGAGGAAAAGGAAATTTTTTCCCCTTCCGCAAACTGAACCATATTAAATTAATTTTATGAAGTGCTAAATAAAATTGTGCTGCAGTTCTTCAGTCATGCTATACCCTAATCATGCCAAATAAACTCATGTTAAATGATGGTCTACTGTATTTTTAAATGTTTATGCAGTAGTGTACTGTATATTGAAATAAACAGAATAGAGGAAATCAGCTCTAATATGCATTATTGAGGTATAAATTCTGGTCAGAGAGCCTGTCATAAGTCTGAGGTGTCGGTAAATAAGTACATCACTAAGTGAGGAGAAGCTGTACTACGTCCTGCAGATTTATCACATCTGCATATTGTATATTGTTTTGGGATCCAAAATTATATCCAAGAAATCTTTGATAAAGATTTCTGTGAATGAGCTAAAATATTTCATTTCTCCAATGAAAAGCAGGGGCACCACGAATACACTGAGAGAGAACACAGTAAGTGTCAGGGGCCTAAGACTGTTCAGCTGCCTCTCAGCATACATAAAGGGTATTGAGAGTAAGACACATGTGCAACATCTGGGTATCTTTATTGTAGACGTTTCGCCATCCAGTGGTTTTATCAATACAAATTCTAGGACATAACTTGAAGACAGTAGAACTATGTACAGAAGATGAGGTAATCAGTCCCTCAACCTAGGAGTAGGTGCGAACAGCACCATAGTCGTGGAGATTCTATATAAGGGCCAGGATTCTTTCTTCTGCTTCAGAATCTCCACGACTATGGTGCTGTTCGCACCTACTCCTAGGTTGAGGGACTGATTACCTCATCTTCTGTACATAGTTCTACTGTCTTCAAGTTATGTCCTAGAATTTGTATTGATAAAGCCACTGGATGGCGAAACGTCTACAATAAAGATACCCAGATGTTGCACATGTGTCTTACTCTCATCTTATATACCATTCGTACACATAAAGGGTATTACCAATAGACCCCTGGCAGTCTTCAAGAAGGCACTGGACAGGCACCTAAAGTCAGTACCTGACCAGCCGGGTTGTGTTTCATACGTCAGTTTGCGTGCGGCCAACAGTAACAGCCCGGTTGATCAGACCCTGATCCACCATTAGGCCTGGTCTCAGACTGGGCCACAGGGGCATTGACCCCCAAAACCTTCTCCAGGCCATCTATGAAAGACACTTTCTTTTATACCCTGTATGTTGGAAAAGAAAAAAGTTGGGTGTAAAAGAGTTACTGAGAAGTAGGAGTTTGAACATCCACTGGGTGTATGCAAGTGTTAGATTGGAGTTACGGGAGGCAAATGACTTGAGGAATTGCAGGTGCTGTTGGAGCATGAATATAATTTCTATGATGGAACGAAAAGAAACATATGCACATTGGTTTATAGTTATGTTGGATACAATAAATTTTACCTTTCAGAGACCAAGTGACACGGGGCAAATGGCAGCATCCATCAAGGCTCTGGCAAGGAGTGTTCACAGCACCTCTGTGGACCTGTTTGGTGATCTACCCCGGCCGCGTCAGCCATTTTGAAAACCAGTGATGTCACAGAAATTTCAAGCTCTCTGACATGTAATGAACTAGACTGCAGATGACCAGTGAGGTGTTGGATGGAAAGATAACCATCCAACACTTAAATTATGGCTACTGTCATATTCACTATGTATCATACTTGAAAGTGAAAAGCAGTCTCTCTTGTGATTAGTTTTGCAGTTTTTTCAGAAAATTCTATGTTCATCCTAACAATGGATATAAGACTGTCACCAGAATGCTAAGGTAATGAATTGTTTTATAAAAAATTTTCTATCCAGAAGAATGGATGGTGTAGCAGGTGTTACCTTTGATTTTTAACCGACTAATTTGAACGCATGTCAAAAAGACAAGGAGTACAGAATTTTACACCAAGATTTCATAATGCAAGAACTGAATGAATAACTAAATAAATTATCACACACACACACACACGGCCAGTGACGAGGCAGGGCCAGGAGCTGTGACTAGACCCCTGCAACCTCAACTAGGTGAACGCATGCACGTGCGCGCACACGTGCACACGCGCGCGCACACACACACACACACACACACACACACACACACACACACACACACACACACACACACACACACACGAGCACGCACACCTGCGCACGCACACCCGCACACGAGAGCGCATCCACGCACACACACACACACACACACACACACACACACACACACACACACACACACACACACACACACACACACACCCACTCACCCACCCCCACACACCCACACGCACACACCCGCACGCACACACCCGCGTGTGCACACCCGCGTGCACGCGCGTGCGCGCGCGCACACACACACGCACGCACGCACACGCACACACACACACACACACACACACACACACACACACACACACACACACACACACACACACACACAGGAGCTTGGACTCGACCCCTGCAACCTCAACTAGGTGAGTACACACACACACACACACACACACACACACACACACACACACACACACACACACACACACAGAGTGCACATGCGAGTCAAGAGCTGTGACTTGGCCCCTGCAACCACAAATAGGTGAGTACACCCACTCCACATACACCCACCCCACCCCCTGCACAGAATTGAATAATAGCTTTAGGCCTTTCATATTACAGCTAACACTTTCTCAGGAGTTGTAATGTTAAAGGAAGAGCGATTTCAGGCAAATGCATCCATTAGCATCTAATGGATGCTTCTAATGCACCCAATGGATGCTTCTAATACATCTAATGAATGCTTTTAATGCATCCAATGTATGCATCTGCCTGGAATCTCTTCCTTCTGCAATTCTTGAAGTG
>NC_091296.1:55833859-55836359 GCF_038502225.1 Cherax quadricarinatus
GTCCTTCAAGCAATTACGTTTGCTTGGTATATATTTCTTGAAGGACAGGCGTCCCTTGAACAGAATCCAAGGATTAAGTTTATTTAGGGACAGGTACACATAAATGCAGTTATCATAGTGTAAATTACTTAGAATACCCCCCAAAAAATCGACAAAGTGCTGTACTGTACTTGTAGATATGAGGCATAAGCATGACTGTGGCAAGTAATACACATTTTGGCCACTGTGTTTCCACTTCTGCAGATATGACGATTCTCCAACATGTGTAATACTTGTTCAAACTTCTAGTATACGATCAGGTTCATGAGTGACTCTCTCTTTCTCTCTGAGGGGGGGAGAGAGAGAGGGGAGAGAGGAGGAAAAGGGAAGGAGGGAAGGGGTCAGCCAGACGAACATGTATTACATGATGCAGAATTGTTTCTCTTTACTTAGGTCGTAAGTGATATGACATTCTGGCAGGATGACTCTACCATTTGCATCAAAATTGAAAAGCTGTAGCACAAATGTTGCTTATGGGTTATTATCTAGGTTTTTGATATTTCCTCGACCACTTGTGCCCACATCCGTCTTAAAGCTACTAAACTCGAGATCAACATCATTTTCCTCCTAAAAGGAGTGTGTTTATACGACATGGCAATAGTGAATCCCTGGGGTTTGCCATGCTGTTTTGTCTAGCTGGCGCTCGGTTGAACTCGTGCTCCTACAAGGTACTTAGTGATTCCTGATTTTTTTAATACTGTTCACACTGAGTGTTAATTAAAACCCATTCTGTACTGCCTGGGCCTATCAGGCCTCTAGTGACAAATTTGAAGGCAGGAAAAATAAAACGTTGATCTGTGTTTGGAGCACTAGCAGTAAGAATGTAGATCTACATTTGGACAATTAAAGGGTTAACATGCTGGCTATCTCCCACCGAGGCAGGGTGACATGAAAAAGAAACACTTTCACCATCATTCATGTTATCACTGTCTTGCCAGAGGCATGCAAATACAAGTTTAAATGTCCCTATAAACAGCAGATGTCCCTGGTTGGAGGGACATCTAAATTGTTATATCTGTGCACCTCTGGCAATCACAAACAAGTGATAATAATGCAAAGCAAGTACAGTATTATGTGCAATGAAAACAAATTCCACCTATTCTCTTATGGAAAACTTGAGGAATTAAAAGCTAGAACAGAGTATGTATAAGACTAATTCTAATCACACAGTAGAGCAGAAAACTAATGTGAAGGACTTAGGAGTGATATTGTCGGAGGATCTCACCTTCAAGGACTACAACAGTGTCGTCATAACTACAAGGAAAATGATAGGATGGATTATGAAAATCTTCAAAACAAGAGATGCCAAGTCAGTGATGACCCCTCTTTAAATCACTTGTTCTATCTAGGCTGGAATATTACTGCACACTAACAGCCCCCTTGAAGTCAGGCAAAATTGAAGATATGGAGAATATACAGAGGACCTTCATGTATAAGTTCAGTAAAGCACCTCAGTTACTGGGAACATATCAAATCCCTTGACCTGTACTCCTTGAAGCACAGAGAACGGTACATAATTTATACCTTAAAAATCCTAGAGAGACTGGTCCCAAATCTGCATACAAAAATAACTCCCTATGAAAACAAAAGGCTCGGCAAACAGTGCAACATCCCCTCAATGATAAGCAAGGGTGTTGTGAGTACACTGAGAGTAAACAGTAAGTGTCAGGGGCCCAAAGCTGTTCAACAGCCTCCAATCATACACGAGGGATTATAAATAGACCCCTGTTTGTCTTTAAAGAGGAAATTGGACAGATACCTAAAGTCAGTGCCTGACCAGATGGACTGTGATTTGTACATTGAATTGTTTGGCCTGCAGTAACAGCCTGGTTGATCATGCCCTGGTCCACCATGAGGCTTAGTCAGGGATTGGGCTTTGGTGGCATTGACCAGTGGAACACCCAGGTAAAAGGGGGAATGTAATAATAGCTCTGTCCCTTTCATCTTGCAGGCAACACTTGTCAGTAGCTTGCAATAGTGAAAAGGAATGAAGATCAGCCCAAATACTTAGTCAGTATTAGCAACAATAGTAGGTAACATTGCAGAAAGCCCAAGTAAAAAATAATGTAGACATTGAAAAATTGCAGAATCTGAATTTCTCTAAAAGACTTCACACTGGTAAGTTTTGACATTACTGCATTTTTCACTTGAGTCCCAGTACCCGATCTGTTATATTATTTGGAAGATGAATTGGATAAGTACTCCATGCTGTTCAACAAGAACATTATTACTAAATTAAAATGTGTGTGGTTGATTGCAAGCTCGTACTTGAGGGAAAGTATTATTCCCAAAAGCATGGAATGGCTATGAGAACTTCATATCTCCTGTTTTGAGTAATCTTTATATGGAGTTTTTTGAAACTAAACTGCTGCAAAATATCCTGCCTAATGAAGCCAGGTGGTTATGGTGTGTGGATGCCATTCTGTGCTTGTGGGTGATTTCTTTGGATCTGGATACATCT
>NC_091296.1:55848859-56047982 GCF_038502225.1 Cherax quadricarinatus
AATGTTTAATATTATGACTGTAATAGCAGCTGTATATGAAATAATGGAAATGTGTAGGTAATAAAATATTCATATGATAATCTAAACCCATCTTATACAAGAGAACTTTTCATTTACTTCATGTATGCTATTGCTTGCTAATAATATAAGCAGCAGTTTATTCTGTCTTACATCTCTCAAATTTTTTTTTTTTTTTTTTTTTTTTTGAGCTGTCAGCATTAATGAAGAATGAAAGTACACATACAGGGTTAAATAAAAAAAATATTGTACTTACCACAAAATTCTTTTGTCTTTTGATAATGGGAAACATTCAAGCATCATCTAGGGTTGATGAAAGAGCTGGTAGGAATGTCAGTGCTACAGTCACAGGAGACAGTATATCATCAATATCCAGTCCCTTCATGGAAGGTGCCTTGATGCTGGTGAAAGGCTTTTGATTTATGGAATTGGAGCTACCCTCTTGAATCTAGGTTTTGACTGTCTCCCATTTCCCAGGAAGGTTAATGGTGATGGGTAGAAATCATAGGTGGCCGATGAAGTCACGCATTTGATTTCGTCCTAAATCATAACACCAGTGCAATCTATTTCATTACAGTTAGGTTAAAATAATTTTGTAAATTTGTCCTGCAGCCTATATTTCTGTAATATTTCTTGCTGTAATAATGACTTCTTCATAAAAATAATCCTCTTTACTAAGTTGAACTTCTGTTTCTTTGTCGTTTTCAGTAATATAAGGCACGCCTTATAATTTCACTTCCATTTGATGTAGTAAAGGAGGGCTCTGCTTATATAGCATGTTAGTTCTGGGCTACTACTGTAAACTGAAAATCCTTGTAAAGTGAAACGTAGCCTTTTTTCACTTTCAAATGCATATAAAAGTTTGATAACATGGTTTACTCTATCATATATTAAGTGAGCTATAGAGCTAGGACTAAAAAATGCATATACAGTACACACATTACTTTAAAATATTTTCATTCTTAGCTTATAGTGAGTGGTGAATGTATTTATTGTAGGAAGTCTGAATAAATGAAGAATGGGTGTAATTGAAAACTGCTGAATTAGTGATATGCTGTAAAACGAAGCACTGTAAGGTGGGGCCTGCCTGTGTTATGGTTTCAAAATCTTATTACTATTTCATCCCTGGGCAGGGTCAGTCAAAATATAACGCAATAATTATGTGAGGCCAGCTTTCAGCAGCCTGGTGAGCAGAGCACTAGTCGATAAACAGCATAATCAATTTTTTAAGTAAAAATGAAATATTGTACTAACTTTGACATTTCTTTTTGGCACATGAACACATCCTTCACACTTCTTTTCCCTGCCATTAGGTTTTGTGTGCGAGGGGCTTGGACTTCCAGCAGGCATGCATGAGCGTGTTTGATAGGAGTGAATGGAGACAAATGGTTTTTAATACTTGACGCCCAGCAACACACTTTCTCTTATGTTGGACTAGAAAACGTTATTCTTGGCGTCACTCTTACAAGTTGTCTGGCTTCCACATCTCATGCCGGGAGCAAAGGGCTAGTAACCCCTTCTCCCGTATAAATTACTAAATTTAAAAGAGAAACTTTCGTTTTTCTTTTTGGGCCACCCTGCCTTGGGGGGAGGTGGCCGGTGTGTTGAAAGAAAGAAGATATAAAATATGAAATAACTTCTAAAAACACTTGAAATTTTGGAGTTACCAGACATAATGGAGAGACGTGGTGCTTACGGAGCTCACGGAGAATATAAACAAACCTGGGGTGGGTGGGTGGTGACCATATTAGAAAGTCAGGTGGGGGGGAGCCATATACATGTAGAGAGTTTTGGTCATAATTTGAAATGACCGTATTAGCGGAACGCCGTGAAGCGGGGCCCTCCTGTACTTGAAAGATTAATTTTTTCAGGATCTGTATTCCAGTGGGAGAGGAAATGTGTTTATTTTGGCAAGTGCATGGTGGTGAAAGGGTAAACTCAGTGATGATTTTGTTGAGTCAGTTGATAGTCAATTTGGGCTAGGATCAAGTAAGCATGTGGCTACATCTAAGACCTGTAATGCATCTCTTCATTACCTCTGGGTTAATGCTGACTAAAAAAAGAACTACCTAATTCAAGAAATAGAGCCATTCACTAAAGAAAATTAACCTTGTACCTTAGCTACTGGAACTGTAACTACTACAAAAACTCCTAAGTAATTTTCATAATAAAATAGCTTAAAACTGATAATTCAGTTAAAATTAAAAATGCGAGTGCTATTACTAGGTATTTGCAAATTTCTAGTAATGTTACCCGACATTCAAATGAACCTAGATTGTATCAGTCGGCTGTATACATAAGTAACTCCAGGTCATATCTAACCTACCAATGCTGTCAAAAATATTTTAAAAATTATGCAGAAGTGAATTCTTAAATAATGAATGCAACATATGATACATCAGTTTAGTTTGGGCTTACTCTCCCCTATCCACCCAAAAAATACAAATGCTGATACATTATACAATTTTTTTTTTTTCCAACAAGTTGGCCGTCTCCCACCAAGGCAGGGCGACCCAAAAAGAAAGTAAATCCCCAAAAAGAAAATACTTTCATCATTCAACACTTTCACCTCACTCACACATAATCACTGTTTTTGCAGAGGTGCTCAGAACAACAGTTTAGAAGCATGTACGTATAAAGATACACAACATGTCCCTCCAAACTGCCAATATCCCAAACCCCTCCTTTAGAGTGCAGGCATTGTACTTCCCATTTCCAGGACTCAAGTCCGGCTATATAAAAATAACCGGTTTCCCTGAATCCCTTCACTAAATATTACCCTGCTCACTCTCCAACAGATCGTCAGGTCCCAAATACCATTCGTCTCCATTCATTCCTATCGAACATGCTCATGCACGCCTGCTGGAAGTCCAGGCTCCTCGCCCACAAAACCTCCCTTAACCCCTTCCTTCCAACCTTTTCGAGGAAGACCCCTACCCCGCCCTCCTTCCCCTACAGATTTATACGCTCTCCATGTCATTCTACTTTGATCCATTCTCTCTAATGACCAAACCACCTTAATAACCCCTCTTCAGCCCTCTGACTAATACTTTTATTAACTCCACACCTCCTAATTTCCACACTCCGAATTTTCTGCAAAATATTTACACCACACATTGCCCTTAGACAGGACATCTCCACTGCCTCCAACCGCCTCCTCGCTGCTGCATTCACAACCCAAGCTTCACACCCATATAAGAGTGTTGGTACTACTATACTTTCGTACATTTCCTTCTTTGCCTCCATAGATAATGTTTTTTGTCTCCACATATACCTCGACACGCCACTCACCTTTTTTCCCTCATCAGTTCTATGATTAACCACATCCTTCATAAATCCATCCGCTGACACGTCAACTCCCAAGAATCTGAAAACATTCACTTCCATACTCCTCCCCAATTTGATATCCAATTTTTCTTTATCTAAATCGTTTGATACCCTCATCACCTTACTCTTTTCTGTGTTCACTTTCAACTTTCTACCTTTACACATACTCCCAAACTCATCTACTAACCTTTGCAATTTTTCTTTAGAATCTCCCATAAGCACAGTATCATTAGCAAAAAGCAACTGTGTCAATCCCATTTTGTATTTGATTCCCCATAATTTAATCCCACCCCTCTCCTGAGCATTTAGTAACTTACCACCTATTCCATATACTTGTAACATCTGCCACATTGCTCCCCTATCCACTCTATCATATGCCTTTTCTAAATCCATAAATGCAATAAAAACTTCCCTACCTTTATCTAAATACTGTTCACATATATGCTTCAATGTAAACACTTGATCTACACATCCCCTACCCACTCTGAAACCTCCTTGCTCATCCGCAATCCTACGTTCCGTCTTACCTCTAATTCTTTCAGTTATAACCCTACCGTACACTTTTCCTGGTATACTCAGTAAACGTATTCCTCTATAATTTTTACAATCTCTTTTGTCCCCCTTCCCTTTATATAAAGGGACTATATATGCTCTCTGGCAATCCCTAGGTACCTTCCCCTCTTTCATACATTTATTAAACAAAAATACCAACCACTCCAACACTATATCACCCCATGCTTTTAACATTTCTGTCATGATCCCGTCAGTTCCAGCTGCTTTACCCCCTTTCATTCTGCGTAATGCCTCACGCACTTCCCTCACACTCGCATCCTGTTCTTCACTTCTAAAAGATGGTATACCTCCCTGGCCAGTGCAGGAAATTACTGCTTCCCTTTCTTCGTCGACATTTAAAAGTTCCTCAAAATATTCTCACCATCTACCCAAAACCTCCATCTCCCCATCTGCTAACTCCCCTACTCTATTTTTAACTGACAAATCCATTCGTTCTCTAGGCTTTCTTAACTTGTTTAACTCCAAAAATTTTTCTTATTTTCATTAAAATTTCTTGACAGTGCCTCTCCCACTCTATCATCTGCTCTCCTTTTGCACTCTCTCACCACTCTCTTCACCTTTCTTTTACTCTCCATATACTCTACTCTTCTTATAACACTTCTGCTTTGTAAAAACCTCTCATAAGCTAACTTTTTCTCTTTTATCACACCCTTTTCTTCATCATTCCACCAATTACTCCTCTTTCCTCCTGCACCCACCCTCCTATAACCACAAACTTCTGCCCCACATTCTAATACTGCATTTTTAAAAC
Source organism: Cherax quadricarinatus (assembly GCF_038502225.1). Lineage (NCBI taxonomy): Eukaryota > Metazoa > Arthropoda > Malacostraca > Decapoda > Parastacidae > Cherax > Cherax quadricarinatus. The sequence goes on from NC_091296.1 coordinate 55,853,529, forward strand.
TATTCCAATGCTCTTTAACCCCCTCACTACTCATACTTGCACCAGCCCACCTTTTTGCCAATAGTTGCTTATATCTCACCCGAACTTCCTCCTCCCTTAGTTTATACACTTTCACCTCCCTCTTACTTGTTGTTGCCATTTTCCTCTTTTCCCATCTACCTCTTACTCTAACTGTAGCTACAACTAAATAATGATCCGATATATCAGTTGCCCCTCTATAAACGTGTACATCCTGGAGCCTACCCATCAACCTTTTATCCACCAATACATAATCTAACAAACTACTTTAATTACGTGCTATATCATACCTTGTATATTTATTTATCCTCTTCATAAAATATGTATTACTTATTACCAAACCTCTTTCTACACATAGCTCAATTAAAGGCTCCCCATTTTCATTTACCCCTGGCACCCCAAATTTACCTACTACTCCCTCCACAACATTTTTGCCCACTTTAGCTTTAAAATCCCCAACCACCATTACTCTCACACTTGGTTCAAAACTCCCCACGCATTCACTCAACATTTCCCAAAATCTCTCTCCTCTACACTTCTCTCTTCTCCAGGGGCATATATGCTTACTATAACCCACTTTTCACATCCAACCTTTATTTTACTCTACATAATCCTTGAATTAATACATTTATAGGTCTGATTCAATTATTGGGATGCTGTAAACCATGAGCAATCATTCCTTTTTATATTCTATTTGAGAAATAGAGTAAGTCTGCTTTTGTGTGATTATGAATTCAAAATGAAAGGCAAGTGTAATAAAGGGGAGACCTTAGGACATAATTAATGAACAGAGGAAATGTTTTAGTGCCAGGAATGTCTGCCTTGTTTATTTTGGACTCCATTTTTATATTGTGTGTAAAATTGGTCACTTGTAATAGCTGAATGGGCGATTTCTTGTGCTTAATGGATAGAAAGGAAGGCATATTAGTGAAATGGCTAAGAATTTGGTTGAATGGAATTAACTTTAAATAGGACAAAGTAAGCAAAATCACCAATGCATAAATTGCCCTCAGACCTCTAACTTTGCAGGTGTGTAATTCTGTAAGTTTTTTTTTTTTTTCTTAACTTGAACACAGAGCAGTATTGATTTCAGGGGTCTGGACAGTGAAAGGGTTAACAGGTACATACACAGTTTATTATAAATAGAGAATCTCTAACGGTAGGTAAAAACAACCCAGTAGATGAGGATCCAGAACAGTGGAGGCATGGATGGAAATGACCCGTAAGAGAGATGTCAGGAAGCAATTCTTCAGTAGAAGAGTACTGAAGATCTTGAAAATTATATAGCAAAAATTGAGAGGATGAGACTTACACTCTTCCCATGATTCTCATGCCTACTCTTAGCACTATTACACTTTTTCAAACTGTGAAAAGCTTTAGATGTTAATAAGTGTCTTGAGTAATGGCAGACTAAATCAAGGAGGGTGCCTTAATTCCAGGGAATTAGAACTATACTTCTTGGATCAAACCTGATTACCTCCCAGTCTCAAGTGTTGCATGACCCCTGAGGTTTTAGTACTTTCCTGTGTATATAATAGTATTGAGGTAAACCACAGGCTAATAAGTAGGGTAAGCTTTGTAGGTACACATATCTCTCTTGCACGTTTTCATTGATCATATATTTCAGCTGTATTGAATAATAACACATGATATACACTAATGATAATGAATATGTGCCTTGTCAGACTCCCTCTAGCTTAGTAAAATGGCCTTCAATATTATAGATATACTGCTAATGTATAAGTATATTTAATTAGGAAAATAGTTACAGCTGTTTTAGTTTTAAGATATTGTACCTATTTTTATTGACTACTCACTGTAGGAGTGAAATTCAGCAAGTACTGGTAGCCCCAACTTAACAGTGATGATACCTGTAATATTAACCTGCCTTAGCAAATATATGTTAAGTGAGCTCAATTTTTCTTAGAAACTAACTATACTATATATAATCTGAGATGCATACTGTAAAATTCTTGGTAAAGAAAATTACAACCTTTCTTTCAAAAACAAACTTACATGAAAGCACCAGATGCTGTACACAGTAGGCATTATAAATATGTACACTGCAACCTATTGTTTGTAATATAAATTATTTAATTGTGTGTTCCTCGCCTAAACTAGTATTTCTTAGGATTACCCTTCTCTTGGTGCACTTTTTAAGTCTCCTAGGCACTGATAAAGCTAACTTATGGAGGACAGAAAAAGTCAATACCCTCCTACACCCGCTTAATGGCACTTGAGATTTTGAGGTTAAGAGGAGATATCCATGCCTTGAGGCTTACAGAAAATAAGTTACCAAGTGTCCTCTATCAGATTTAATTCCAGTCATTAAAGTATGGAAAAAATCACAGTAATTTAGCCAGTTCTTTGTTTTTGGCACTATGGCAAGAGGCATCATCTTCCATACAAAAGTTGCCTTGGCATTTCTTGAATCTGTCAGGCAAATAGTCTGCAAAAGGCATATTAATAGGCATGCATATATATGATGCCTAATTTTTGTAAGGAATGAAGAGCTTAACCCACAAATAATTTGGAAAGATAAACAATGGTTGATTTGCATGTTGGTATAACTTGCAGTGAGAATATGCTGTTGCTTTTAGCTTTCACGTCACCATTATTTATCACTTTGATGAAATTTTATTATAGAATTTCCATGTTACTCTAATGTCATTAAAGCAGTATTTAAGAAAATAAAGCTACATTAACACTGGCAACAATGACAGGCTTCACACAATAAGCACTGCACTTGTATTGTTTCTCGAAAGTATCATCATCTTGTAATCTTTCTTTTAATTTTGGCACCAGTACATTCCTTATCACATGATGCCCTTATGGCTGGGATAAAATGTAATAGTATTAATGTAGGGCACAAAAAAAAAAAAACATGCATTCTCATTTAAACCAGCACACTATGTGGTGAACCGAGTCGCAACACCTATACATACTTCCCAGACGTGCAGACTTCACTGCAGCATTTGTATGTACAGAAAAAACTTGGACCCACCTGCTTCAGTCAGACTGGTAAGAGTCACTAAAATATTGAGTGATCTGAGGCTTTCATTTTGTGATCTGGCTCCTTAATTTATCTTTTGTTGTTGACCAGTTATACAGGTCTCCCTCAACATTCACGTTTTCAACTTTCACGGGCTTCACACATTCATGAATTCCCAACCGCCAAATTCCCAGCCACCAAATTCCCAGCCGCCAAATCATATTTAAGTTTCCCGCCACCTGCGAGTCCCTACTACCCTCCCTCCGACCCCCGCAACTGGCAGCCAGCCCTCCCACCACTCAGTGTGGTGAGTGTTTTGTTTATTCATTATTTGCTATTAAACTACAGTATAAATAATGTAAACCCATTCATGACTGCATATTGGAATGGCTATTCGAACAGGTATTACAGTGACATCACGCGTTTACTCTTTAACACTGCAAAGAATTAAACATTTCTGCTACAGCTAATAATAACAATAGTAGTAGTAATAATAATAATAATAATAATAATAATAATAATAATAATAATAATAATAAATATGATATAATTGAAGAAGGAAATTGTACAAAAATACGAGGGAGTGGTTGATACATCGTCAGTGTGACTTTGTTTATGCTGGAGTGAACATTAGTCTCCCTTCTCTTCCAAACATTTCACAATAATTCATTGTGTTTGGTGCTTGTAGATAGAGTGTGACTGGAGTGGTAGAGGCAGTGATTGAGGCAATGGTATTTAATAACATACATGTTAATAATAATACATGTTATTAATAATATGTACTATTATTATTTAAAACATATATGTTATTAAATACATACATGTTAATAATAATACATGTTATTAATAATAACATGTACTATTATTATTTATAACATGTATGTTATTAAATACCACTGCCTCAACTGCTGAATTATTGTGAAATGTTTGGAAGAGCAGGGAGACTAATGTTCACTCCAGCATAAACAAAGTCACACTGACGATGTGTCAACCACTCCCTCGTATTTTTGTACAATTTCCTTCTTCAATTATATCGTATTTATTATTATTATTATTATTATTATTATTATTATTATTATTATTATTATTATTATTATTATTATTGTTATTATTAGCAATAGCAGAAATGTTCGATTCTTTGCAGTGTTCAAGAGTAAACACATGATGTCACCGTCTAATACCTTTCCTAATAGCCATTCCAATATGCAGTCATGGATGAGTTTACATTATTTATTCTGTAGTTTAATAGCAAATAATGAACAAACAAAACACTCACCACATGGTGGTAGGGCTGGCTGCCAGTTGCGGGGGTCGGAGGGAGGATAGTAGGGACTCGCAGTGGTAGAGTCTGTGTTATTTAATAACATACATGTTGTTAACATACATGTTATTAAATAACATACATTATTAAAGCATAACATGTATATATTTAGTACAATTTACGACGTTTTCATGTATTTTATGATTATTCATGGTTCAACAAGTTAAGGAAACAGTATTGTAATATATTTCCCTATAATATATTGGGGCACCAAACATTCACGGTTTTTCAACATTCGCAAGGCTCTTGATCCCCTAACCCTCGCGAATGTTGAGGGAGACCTATATTAATCAAATTGTTGAGCATAGGTGACTTGTAGCTAAGTATGATACTCGCATGTTATCTTTTTTGATGAGATTGATATTGACAAAAATGTTAGGTCTTCTGGTTCTTAAGTAAAATCAGAAATTAGTTTGTAAAATAATTAAGGGTAAATGTTCAATATTTAAGATTTTAAATAACATTTTAAATCTTCATGTTCAATCATTTTTTTTTTTTTTTTTTGAGATATTCTTGAATTAATTATTTTATGTATTGAGGCAAATGCATCCGTACTGTACTTTCTTTTAGTTACATAATACAGTCCATTGATATTGGTTAGTGTATCTAGCAAAGCATACCACAATTCAAAAATTATTTGAAATGATTTACAGCTTCAAGCTATTTAGGATTTTGCAGGTTTTGTGAAATCTACATTTATAACTAAGTTGGCCCAAATTGAAAATAAAGGTTACTTTTAGGCAATGGCAGATCCAGAAAAAATGCAAAGGAAGGGAAGGGTAATTCAGAATTGCTGTACTGGATTTGTATTGGAAAGTGACTCAAAAATATTCGTATAGGTAGGCTTTTGAGTTTTAAAATGCAGTGTATTTTGATCATTGAGTTCTTAGTCACAAAATTACATTTTTTTATTATTTTAGTTTTAAAGTGTACTTGAACATTTTATTTATCACAATTTTGGTTAAAAATTCTCGACTTTGTATGTGTCGATGGAGGCAGGTGATCACATCACTTCTTTCCTCTGAATATGCCAGTGCTTTTAGGGTTTGCAAGTTTGATGTTTGAATAAATGGTTTTGAAAACCAACTAGTTGATAAATGAGACACTTGTGCAACATTTCGATATCTTTATTCTGGAATAAAGGTACCCAAATGTTGCACAAGTGTCTCATTAATCACATTTGAGGTTGATGTTTCATCATGTTATATTTTGTTATACTATGTTGAAATCTTAAATAAAAACTATACTTATATACTGGTAACCATGTAATGATGAATAATTCTGTGATTATAAAATAAATGAAAGCCTAATGATTTTCTTAGGCTATTTCATCATGTTGCTGTTTCCACATTGAACCTTAGTGCAATAAGAGAGTAATCTTTTTTTTATATATTGCCTTCTTTTATTGTTTGTAATTCTGCATTTAACAGATAATATATCAGAAAAAATGACCTTTGTAGTTATAGCGCTTCATTTTGATTATAATATCAGAAAACTCCATTTGCTTAAAAATTTCTTTATTAATTGATAAAGTTTTATATATTTTTCAAAGTGCATTACAGTATTTTTAGTTAAGGGTCTTTCTGATGGTGTTATCCATGGCTAATGATTACAGGCAGCTACCCTTGTGGGTTCAGCACTTAGTTTTGATTATAAAACAGACAGCTAGTTCCTTCACAGAGTACAAGTTTACTTTCTTTTTGCTGCTTTCCTCACTGCCATTGTCTGCCTAATCATTTATTGTAGGCTCTCAAAGTGCATTTTGTGCAGTTCAAACCTTTGACTCTTTACATCCTATGGTTGTCCACATTCATTGATGATTGTGTGCTGCATTTTGTGCTTTCTTTTGTTGGGTCCATAGCTATTCAGGACCTTTTAACCCTTTCAGGGTCCGTCCCGTAGATCTACGGCTTTTTGGTGAGTGTCCAAACCGTAGATCTACGCCAAAATTCTAGCGCCGTCAAATTTAGCGCGAAAGCGCTCATAGGCCTACATGTGAGAGAATGGGTCTGCGCCATGGGTGTGCGCCATAAACAAAAAATCTAGGCGCCTGCATACCATTGTGGGAACGCCGGCTCAGTCACCCTTGTTCACCATGCCTCGTCGCAAGTCAGCTCTCACTCCCCAGAAAATTGGGACTCTCCTCTTCCTGTCTGATAGTTCTGACACTGATGGAAGTGCAAATGAAGACGAATTCTACGGCTTTGATAAGTTAGTGACTGAAAATAATGACCAGGATATCGATAATAGTGCAGAAAACCCCGAGGATCCTCGACCTTCTACCTCTGGTGTGGGCACTCGTGACTCATGGTCGGGTGTTCCTAAACGTAAGAGAAAACTAATATTTTCGCGTGGCCAGGCCTCTGACTTCAGTAATGACGATGATTCTGACGTGGATTGTGATTTTATTGCGCTTGACGATCATTCGAGTAGTGATAGTGAGGAATCATATTCACCAGTGAAGCGTCGGTATGTTCGCCGCCGCATGCGCTCGGGTAGTGTACCCTATGCTGTGCCCAGGGGACGGAGTACATCCCGTGGCCCTACACCCGTTTTGGGTAGTGATAGTGAGGATGATGTGGCTACACTTGGCATGGATGGGCCACAGGCATCAGTGGATGGTGTTAGTGGTGCTGGTGGTGGTAGTGGCACCGCCATGCGTGACTCACCGTGCCACGCGGGGACCCACGCTGCTGACTCGTCAGTTCAAGGACAAAGCGGAGTGTCAGCCACCAGCCCGCCACAACCACAACCAGCCTATGATGTCCAGTATCCACCACAAAACCGTATGTGGGATTGGCAGCAAAATCCCAATTTTGTTCCCAAGCCTCACCACTTTGATGACTCTCAAAGTGGAATTCTACCTACCTGTCCCCTTGGAACCACGGCCAATGAACTGGAATTCTTTGAATTATTCTTTGACCAGCCATTGATAGAAATTATTGCCAGGGAAAGTAATAAGTATTTTCAGTACACCATGGCAAATACGATCTTATCACCACAGTCAAGACTACACAGGTGGAAAGAGACGACTGTTGCAGAAATGTATTTGCTTTTTGCAACAATAATGCTTATGCCTCACGTCTATAAGCATAATATAAAAGCATACTGGTCCACAGATCGGCTAATTTCTACCCCATCCTTCAGTGAAATAATACCAGTGAACAGGTTTATCTTACTGTTACGTATGTTGCACTTCTCTGACAAAACCAGGCCTGACAGAAGTGACAGGTTATACAAGATTAGAAATGTTTTCATGTATCTCAAACAAAAGTTCAGGATATACTTTTATCCATTCAAGAATCTTGTAATTGACGAGTCTTTGATTTTGTTCAAAGGTAGACTGTCATTCAAGCAGTATATACCGAGCAAGAGGAACCGCTTTGGTATAAAATTGTTTGTACTCTGTGATAGTGACAGTGGCCTGGTGTTGGATATTGTTGTATACACGGGTAGTAAAACATTGAAAGATACCAAGATGTTATTGGGTATCTCAGGTGACGTAGTGAGAAACATGATGGCACCTTATCTTGGTAAGGGCCATACATTATATACCGATAACTGGTACACAAGCCCATTACTCAGTGATTTCATGCGAGTGAACAAGACAGATGTGTGTGGCACAGTGCGTTCTAATCGTAAACATATGCCCAGGCTCAACGCAGGTGTTCGTGGTGATGACGTGCAGGTGTTTACTGCCAATGACATCATGGCATTACGGTGGCATGACAAATGAGATGTCACATTGTTGACAACCATTCACCGTAATGAAATGCAAGACAGTGGCAAAGTTGATCGAGTGACTAATGAACGTATTCGAAAACCAGTGTCAGTGATTGATTATACACAAAACATGCGCTTGGTTGACAAGTGTGACATGCAGATTGGTTTTGTTGACTGTGTTCGTAAGAGTTACAAGTGGTACATGAAACTTTTCTTCCATCTCATGGACATTTCAATGCTGAATGCATATAATATGTACCAAATAAAGACTGGTAACAGACCACCGTATGGTGAATTTTGTTTGTCTGTTGTCAGACAACTCATAATGAAGTACCGGGTAACAACACCTGCAATACAACATGGTCCTCGAATTCATCACGATATACCCAAGCGTTTGAGGAGAGAAGGTGATCATTTCATAATACAGCTTCCTTCAACTCAAAAGAAATTTGCTCAGAAGAGATGCATTGTCTGTGCACAAGCAAAACGACGGCAACAAAGACGCAAAGACACTCGGTTTATGTGTGAGGAATGTAAGGTGCCTCTGTGCATGGTGCCTTGTTTCAAGGAGTTCCACAAGCTCCAGCAGTTCTAAAACCATGTCCAGTGATTGTAAATATGTAAATATATGATAGAACATTAGTATTGTACAATATTTGTGCATGTTTATTGTAATAAACAACAGTGGTAAACAATAATATGATAATAACTTTAGTGCGGTTATTGTGTTCAATACAGTGAGTTTATATATATCAATTATATACAGTATTGGTCTCTCAGGCCCCAAATGTTAGTAGGAATAGAAAAAAATTGGAAAAGAAAAGAAAAAACAACTAAAACAACAAAATAATAATATACGCGTATGTGGAATTCGTCGATGTTGCCACCACCACATCATTTTCTATAAACTTCTTGGCACTGTATCTCAGTAAGTACTGATCAGATTCTAATTTTTTTTGTTTTATTACCTTCACAAAAATATGCTCTTTAATTCTGTAAGAAAAAAATAATTTTTTTTTCTTTCAAAATTTCTTGGACACTGGTGCGTGACTTCAGATTTTGGCCTTGGACCCTGAAAGGGTTAATAACCAACAGATACTTGCTTTTATATAAGTGTTAACAGTACTATCTCAGCTCTTGCAAGATTGCTGGCAGCATTGTTTGTCTTCAGTAGTGACTAACAAACCGCTTTGCTTCAAGCCAAAACTGACCTTCTGGGCATCTCCCTTCATCACTGTAGATTGTGAAAAACAGCACTTGCATGCCTGGGCAGTGGCCTCACATGTTCATCTCATTGTGTACTGATACCTCTTCAAGGGGGGCTCCTTGGCATGGTGAAGAGGCTCTTGGTCTGAGGAATTAGCCCTGTCGGTCTTCTTCCTCAGACCGAACCTAATTACCCCCCATTCTCCCCTCCCCTATCCCATCCTCCCCTCCCCTATCCCATCCTCACGTTTTTCCATTCCTCCTCCTCCTCCTCCCCACCCCTCCCTTTTGCCCTTCCTCTTTTTGGCCTTTGGGATTTCTCCCACTGGCGCGCTAGTTCCTAGGTAGGGGAAAGGACACCGGGGTCCATCCCATTCCGTTGAGGTTCTTGGCGGTGGCGTAGTTTGCCGTGGAATCTGGATTGCCTGGGGATGTCCCGATCCCTCTCCGGTATCCCGGAGTAGCTTTGGGTGTCTTTCGGGCGACGGGTATATCTCTGGAAGCCACCTTTCGGATTCCGGGGGTGGTGGCCGAAGGAGGTATGCTTTGTGGCGGATATCCGGCCGCCCTCTCTTTGATCCACCGAGGTAGCTCGGCAGATGTGAGGTTGCTATCCCGGATTGCTGGTTTACTGGCATGAAGGGTAGGGTATGGCACGGGTTCCATGCTGCATCTGCGCTACTAGTGGTGTTGAGGTCCTCTTGGGCGCGGAGGGAGATTTCCGGCCCTTTCATTCCTCCTGGGAACTATTCCTCCCCGCTCCCCCCTTTTTTTTTATTCTTTTTTTTTATTTTTATTTTCTTTTCTTCTTTCTTTTTTTTTTTTTTCTTAAAAACAAAAAGCAAAGGAGTAACCTAACCATGGCAGCCCTAGTCCATGAACCCACTACCCCCGGGCCCCTTCTTGATACCGCACCCCATTCTGACCCTGCCTTGTGTTTAGACCACTCTTCGGACACTCCTGATGCCCCTGTACCTCTTGCTGGTGCTGTTTCCTCACCCGCTTCAGGTACCGGGGCTTCGACTGACTCCTTCGATTTGTCTGAACTCCGCTCTCCTTTGACTATGCTTCCGGCTTCTCCCTCTACGGTACGGCAATTTTTGAATCGCCCGCCCATTTCACGCCGGACCAACTCCAGTCCTACTCCTAAACGCCAACGTCAATCTCCTGATGATGCTCCTTCGTTACCTTCCCATTCTACTCGGAAAAGACCGACACGTCAAGCACTCCCTCTCCACGCTCAGTTTTGGACCACACAATGGACTAAATTCTTTACTTTAAGACCGACTTCTTCTTCTGCCTACCTTTCTGACCATAGTATTGGCAAAGCGCTCCTGCGTCATGTTGGTAGAGATATTTCATTTCATGCTCTAAAGAGTGGTATGCGCATCGTCACTGTCCAGAATGCTGCCCAAGCTCATGATCTTTCTCTCCTTTCGAATATCGATACTACTCCTGTCACTATTGAAAAACATCTTTCTCTCAATTCTTGTAGTGGTACTGTCATTCTGCCCCATACCATAGTCCAACAGAATTTCCAGTCATGTGGCAATGACATTTTTGAACAGCTGGAACTCCAGGATCTCCCAATCCTCAAAGTAGACACTTATGTCCTTCCTGCCCGGGGGCGGAGACGTTACCCTTGCAATGTGGCTCGTTTAACTTTTGACAGCCGAGAACTCCCGTCCTCTGTATATGTCGCGGGACATCGGTTACAAGTTCGAAAGGTGATACCTACACCGCAACAATGTAGAAATTGCTGGCGTTTTGGTCACCCAGCGAAATATTGCAGATCTATGGCCGAATGCCCAGTCTGTGGTGCCGACGACCATTCTAATACATCTTGCAGTCAACCTCCATCTTGCCTTAATTGTAATGAAGCTCACCCTTCGTACTCCCGCCGTTGCCAGGTCTACTTAAATGAACGTGAAATCTGTTGCCTCAAAGAGGCAGAAGGTCTCCCTTATGCTATGGCAGTTACTCATCTCCGCCTCCAAGGGAGATTACCCCATGTTTCTTATTCTCGTGTTTCCAAACATGCCCCCACTTCTGGGGTCCCATCTTCTGCAGCCTCAGAGGTGGAGCAGGACGGCTATATATAGGCAGGAAGAGGTGGAGGTAGTAGTAGTACAAGAAATGTATATAATACCGACAGGATGAAATGACACATGCACAACACCCGGGCATCCCCACCGTAGACGTTTCGCCATCCAGCCAGCCACTGGATGGCGAAACGTCTACAACAAAGACAACCAGACGCTGCACATGTGTCTTAATTTCATCAGTAGTTGTAGTAGAAGAAGAGGTAGTAGTAGTGGTAGTGGTAGAAGTGGGAAATAAGGAAGACGAGCCAGTCAAATACAAAGGAAGGGGAGCACTGCAAGAGAGCTAGAAGCCCACAGAGGGAGAGCAAGCGCACCGAGGTGCGTGAAAGGGGAAGTGGTGAAATAAAATAAATGAAGAAGGAACAGAAACACGAGACAGGAGAGAAAAAGACCACCCAGAGGAGAAAAGGAGAGAGGAAAGGGGAAGAGGAAGAAGAAAAAGAAGAAGAAGAAGAAGAAGAAATGAGGATTCAGGTTAAGTCACGGGTGTTCTGAAGTTTGGAGCATTTTACAATGTAGTGGGAGAGGAAGGCATCTACAGAGACGAAGCCAGGGCTAAGGTTCATACAAGGAAAGTTGTGTATAAGAGAGGATTCAACTAAACGGCGACTGTTCGAGTTGGAAGTAGGGAAGACAGTTTTAGCAGAAGACCAGTCAATAGGATGGCTATGATCTCTGACGTGACAGAAAAGAGCATTGTTAGTGTCGGCAAGCCTAACACTATTTTTGTGCTCCCTAAGTCTGTCAGAAAGAGATCGACCAGTTTCTCCGAAGTATTGAAGAGGACAGGAGGAGCAAGAAATAGAGTAGACACCAGGAACATCTGTAGAGGGAGGAGAGGTATGAACGAGATTAGTGCGAAGAGTGTTAGTCTGGCGGAAGGTAAGCTTGATGTCTAAGGGACGGAGAGAATTGTTGAGATTAGAAAGATCGGAAATGTAGGGAAGGCAGAGGATAGAAGAGTTCCCATGAGTAGAGAGTTTGGGAGAGAAGAAATTGCGTTTAGCACGTGAGAGGGCAGAGTCTATGAAATGGGAAGGGTAGCCAAGACGGGAGAACGAATTATGAAGAGTGGAAATTTCTGCTGGAAGGAACTGAGGATCACAGATGCGGAGGGCACGGAGAAAGAGGGAGATAAGAACACTTTTCTTGACAGGGAAAGCATGATAGGAAAAGTAGTGAATGTACATGCCACTGTGCATAGGTTTACGGTAAACGGAAAAGGAAAAACCTGCTCCACCTCTGTTAGTGTGACTTTGTCAATGGTCCAAGTCGGACCGAAACGTCGTCGTAAGCTTCTCTCTTTTATGTGCTGCTTATTTGTGTATCGTTCCAGTCACGGTATTGTGCCTTTTTGTTATTTATTTCTGCAGCCTCCTCTGTTGTTACCCCTCCCATAGTCACTACGGCATCTAATCCTTTTGCTGTCCTTGGCTCTGATGTCCCGACTACAGCTCAGTCTGTTCTCACATCTTCGCGTCCTTCCTCACAAGCCCCAGTATCGACAAGACCTCGTACGACACCTAATACCAATCGCCCCTCTACTCAGAAGTCCAAAAAATCCACATTGTTCAAATCTTCTTTGCCCCTTCCTTCCCTTCTTCCACCTCCACATTTTACCTTTCCAGTCTCTGTACCTAGTTCTTCCCCTCTCTCTGGCTCTATTACAAGTGTGGAGATTCACCCTCCTCCTCGTACTATGCCTTCCACCCCCGTCCCCTCCCAAGTTTCTCCCTCTTCTGCCACCTCCTAGGTTTCTGCCTCTTCTGTCCCCCCCCACACTTCATCTCCAGTCCCTTACACTCTTCCCTCCCCCCTCTACTTTGGTACAGTCCATTACTGTCCCAATCTTTACTCACCCTCCTCCTTCTATCTCCAATATGGTCTCCCATACATCTTTGAATTCAGAAACACTTGAAGCCATTTCAGAATATATTGCAGAGACTAAACCTTCAATGGACACTGATTCACTTCCTGTTCCTTCTCTTCCCTCTCCTCCATCTTCACAACCCCATTCTTCGCAACGCTCCGTTCCTTCGCTACTTGAACGTCTTCCAATGCCACCACACGTTGACTTTTCTAACCCCTCTAGTCCGTAGGTGCCTTTACCTACAGATTCCTGATATTTCCTTCATCGCCAATCATGGCCTATTTACAGTGGAATATCCGCGGCCTCAGGGGTAATCGGGGTGAGCTTCAGATGTTGCTTTCCAGGTTTTCCCCTGTTGGTGCTTGCTTACAAGAACCAAAATTACACTCGGCTGTTTTCCAACCTATCTCAGGCTATAATTTATTGTATTCTTCTGATCCTTTCTCAGATGGGACCTTTAATGAAAGTGCCCTTCTTCTACGCAATGATATTCCGTACTGTCAACTATTTGTCCATACCTCGCTGCATTACACTGCAGCCCGTATCCACTTGAATAAGTGGTTTACAATATGTTCTTTATATCTCTCTCCTTCTCGAGCATTTTCTATCCCAGACTTTGCCTTTCTTGTTTCATCCTTACCACCACCACTTCTGTTACTTGGTGATTTTAATGCCCACCATTTCCTCTGGGGGGGTCTCATTGTGACTCAGGTGGCATCCAGTTGGAGGCTTTTCTCACCTCTCACCCCCTCCATGTTTTAAATACGGGTACTCCCACCCATTTTGATCCTCGTACTCATACTCTCTCTTGCATCGATCTATCAGTCTGCTCTTCCTCCACTGCACTAGACTTCACCTGGTCTGTTCTACCAGACTTACATGACAGCGATCATTTTCCGATCATTCTTACTTCTCCTTCCTATTCACCACCTTTCTGTAGCCCTCGCTGGCAATTTGATCGGGCAAATTGGGATCTTTACTCACACCTCACTGCTTTTAGTGAGGTTCCTTCTTCATCCTCCATTGATGAGCTCCTACACATCTTCTCGACGTCAGTTTATACCGCAGCTTCTCATTCTATACCCCAAACCTCAGGCAGGCATTCTCAGAAGTGCGTGCCTTGGTGGTCTCCTGCTTGTGCTCGTGCAGTACGTTTGAAACGTGCTGCATGGGGCAGGTACCGGTACAATAGAACCGCTGAAAGACTTCTTGATTTTAAGCAGAAGCGTGCGATCGCTCGCCGTGTCATCCATGAAGCTAAACGCACTTGTTGGCGAGACTATGTTTCGACCATCACCTCTGCTTCTTCTATGAGTGCAGTCTGGAAAAAAGTGAGGAAATTGAGTGGTAAATACTCTCCTGACCCGGCTCCTGTTCTACGGGTCGCTGGTGTTGATGTAGCAAACCCTCTCGACGTTGCCATTGAACTTGGCACACATCTGGTCTGTATTTCCCGAGGGCTTCATCTATGCCCCTCGTTTCTTTCCTCAAAATCTGCCAGAGAGTTAGTACCCTTGGACTTTTCTTCTCTCGGAGAAGAACAGTATAATGTGCCTTTTACACTTCAAGAACTGGAGGCAACGCTCTCAGCTTGCCGATCATCGGCAGCTGGGCCTGATGACATTCATATTCGTATGTTACAACATTTACATCGGTCAGCCCTTGTAGTCCTCTTACACCTCTTCAATCTTATTTGGGCACAAGGAGTTCTCCCCCAGCTGTGGAAATCTGCCATTGTTCTCCCTTTCCGCAAACCGGGTACTACAGGACATGATGCCTCCCACTATCGCCCCATCGCTCTTACTAGTGCAGTTTGCAAAGTGATGGAACGCCTCGTAAATCGACGTTTAATGTGGTATTTAGAGACTCACAACAGTCTCTCCGCTAGTCAATATGGCTTTCGTAAGGGTCGTTCTACCATAGACCCCTTACTACGCTTTGATACGTATGTTCGTAATGCCTTTGCGAATAATCACTCAGTTATTGCCATATTTTTTGACCTTGAGAAGGCATATGACACAACTTGGAGGTATAATATTTTGGCCCAGGCCCATTCCTTAGGCCTCCGAGGCAATCTACCATCCTTCCTTAAGAACTTTTTAACTGACAGACATTTCCGTGTTCGAGTCAATAATGTTCTTTCCCCGGACTTCGTCCAAGCTGAAGGTGTCCCTCAGGGATGTGTTCTAAGCACAACACTTTTTCTCCTTGCTATAAATGATTTGGCCTCTGTTCTTCCACCCAATATTTGGTCATCACTCTATGTTGATGACTTCGCTATTGCTTGTGCAGGCGCTGACTGTCACCTTATTGCAGTTTCTCTCCAGCATGCGGTCGACCATGTTTCCACTTGGGCCACCACACATGGGTTTAAATTTTCAAGTACCAAAACTCACCAAATTACTTTCACTAGACGCTCTGTTATCTCCGATCATCCTTTGTATCTCTATGGCTCCCG
Organism: Cherax quadricarinatus; assembly: GCF_038502225.1. Classification (NCBI taxonomy): domain Eukaryota; kingdom Metazoa; phylum Arthropoda; class Malacostraca; order Decapoda; family Parastacidae; genus Cherax; species Cherax quadricarinatus. The sequence continues at coordinate 55,869,222 of NC_091296.1, forward strand.
TATCCCCGAACGTGATACAGTCAGGTTTCTAGGCCTTCTCTTTGACCGTCGGTTATCCTGGAAACCTCATATTACCTCTCTGAAGGCAACTTGTCACAGCCGGCTAAACCTTCTTAAAACCCTTGCTCATCTTTCCTGGGGAGCTGATCGTCGAACTCTGCTTCGCCTACATTCAGCCCTCGTTTTATCGAAACTCGATTATGGTGACCAGATTTATTCCGCGGCCTCTCCTGCTACTCTCTCTAGCCTTAACTCTATCCATCACCAAGGCTTACGTTTGTGCCTTGGTGCTTTTCGCTCTTCCCCTGTTGAGAGCCTCTATACAGAAGCAAATGTTCCATCCTTGTTTGATCGCCGTGATGCCCATTGCCTTCGCTACTATGTACGCTCTCACGATCTACACAATCCTTCCATTTATAGAATGGTCACCGATATTAGTAGACATTCTTTATTCGTTTGCCGCCCCTGTTTGCTCCGTCCCTTTTCTCTTCGCCTACATTCACTCTTGTCTTCCCTTCAGTTACCACCTTTATATGTTCATGTAGCATCTCACTTTTCCCTACCCCCCTGGGAAGTTCCAGCTGTTCGGGTCTGTTCTTTCTCACTCCCTTGCTCGAAAGCTCAACTGCCTACGGTGGCTTCCCGCTCTCTTTTTCTTGATCACTTCCACTCCCATTCTCATGCCACCGCTGTGTACACAGATGGCTCTAAGTCTTCAGACGGCGTCGGATTCGCAGCAGTGTTTCTGGACAGCGTCGTACGGGGGCATTTACTATCTTCAGCTAGCATTTTTACTGCTGAACTGTATGCCATTCTTGCAGCACTTATTCGTATCGCATCTATGCCTGTGTCATCATTTGTAGTAGTCTCAGACTCCCTTAGTGCTCTACAGGCTATACGAAAATTTGATACATCTCATCCCCTAGTTCTCCGTATCCAACTTTGGCTACGCCGTATCTCTACCAAACATAGATATTGTTTTTTGTTGGGTCCCTGGTCATGTCGACGTACAGGGCAATGAACAGGCAGACACTGCTGCGCGGTCAGCAGTACATGACCTACCAATTTCCTATCGAGGTGTTCCATTTCTGGACTATTTTGCTGCAATAGCTACCCACCTTCGCACCCGTTGGCAACAACGTTGGTCAACTCTGCTCGGTAACAAACTTCATTCTATTAAACCGAGCATAGGTTACTGGCCGTCTTCTTGTCATCAGTGCCGAGGTTGGGAGACCACTCTCTCCCGCCTTCGCATTGGCCACACTCGTCTTACTCATGGGTATCTCATGGAGAGGCACCCTGTTCCTCTCTGTGAGCAGTGTCAAGTTCCAGTATCGATTAGCCACATTCTGTTAGACTGCCCTCTCTATCAAAGAGCACGCAGAATTTACCTCCAACGTCGTCTTCGTTCTACTACTCTCTCTTTACCTTCCCTTCTTGCTGATGGACCCTCCTTTAATCCTGACACTCTCATTGACTTCTTGACAACGACTGATTTACTCCACAAACTCTGATGATACTTTTCGCACTCCCCTCAGCCCTTTCTAGTTCAGTCTCTTGCCTCCCTTTAACCTTTCACCATCCACTACCCCGCTGTTATCCGTAACCTATTACTCATCCATCTCCCTTTTGCCACCTGATGCCCTCGCTTCCTTCCTGCCCTGCAGCGCTGTATAGTCCTTGTGGCTTAGCGCTTCTTTTTGATTATAATAATAATAATCTACTACTCTCTCTTTACCTTCCCTTCTTGCTGATGGACCCTCCTTTAATCCTGATTGTCTCATTGACTTCTTGACAACGACTGATTTACTCCACAAACTCTGATGATACTTTTCACACTCCCCTCAGCCCTTTCTAGTTCAGTCTCTTGCTGCCCTTTACCCTTTCACCATCCACTGCCCCACTGTTATCCGTAACCTATTACTCGTCCATCTCCCTTTTGCCACCTGATGCCCTCGCTTCCTTCCTGCCCTGCAGCGCTGTATAGTCCTTGTGGCTTAGCGCTTCTTTTTGATTATAATAATAATAATAATGTGTACTGATAGTTTACCTCCTATTGATTTATTGTTTTGCTTATCAAAAATACAATAACCTCATTTAAATGCCTTGAACATCTTAATATATTTATTTTTTCCACCTTTATTGCAGACATAGTATGATTTTTTTTTTTTTAACTAACACTGATCAGCTACAAAAACTGTCTTGCTGACTCTTCTTTCCCTTGAGGGAGGTTCTTTGATGCTAGTGAAGGCCTCTTGATCCAAGGAATTGGACTTGTCCTCTTCCTTTGAACTTGATTGCTTACCATTCCCTAGGTGCTGTATAACCCCTATGGGTTTAGTGCTTCCCCCTAAGTATAATAATAATAAATCCTTTATTTTCTAACCACCTTTCTCTCAACATAAACACTTCTTTCCCTCTACCAAGCCTCTTCTAACTAAATACTGCCTTTGAATTCATTATCATCAAAATTATAAATCAGTTTGGTAAGGCACATGCTCAAATTCCAGAGATCGTGTTTATAGCAGTGTTAATACTAACGCTACCATAAGTATGAATATTTTATAGCTGCCATTTAGCACTTTGTTGATTTGAAATATGGCACTGGAGACATGAACATTGTGGGTCATTAGGAAGATTTAATCTGCTTAACAATTCACTAAATACAGTCATACTGCATTATAAGTATAGTACAGTACAGTGGACCCCCGCATAACGATTACCTCCGAATGAGACCAATTATGTAAGTGTATTTATGTAAGTGCGTTTGTACATGTATGTTTGGGGGTCTGAAATGGACTAATCTACTTCACAATATTCCTTATGGGAACAAATTCGGTCAGTACGTACTGGCACCTGAACATACTTCTGGAGTGAAAAAATATCGTTAACCAGGGGTCCACTGTACTGTTTCACTATATTTTATTGTAATAAGTGAAAACTTCATAGTAAGTGTTGCATGATACCTTTATGCAGGTTAAGTGCAGATGTTCTTTTTGACTTTGAAACAAATTTGTTATGCCAACTCTAGCTTTCCTTGCTAGCTCATCAGTTCCTCTGTTGCGTTGTTTCCCTTAGTCATTAGCATTCCTCAACCTTAGGCATTTTGGAACCCATGAAGGTTGAGCTTATTTTGTTAATATAATGATAAAGGCTTGTCTCTACCACCACAATGAAAATGGACTGGTCCTGGACAAAGCCTCAACTGTACAAACTTGTGATTAAGTGGAGTTGGTCCATTTTACTGAGTGTGTGACTGGACTGGACAGGCATTCAATATAGCCGATATGGTCCACTTTGTGGCTATCTGAATCAGACAAAACCTAGAGGGACAGGCAGGAATAATGGAAAAAGCATTACAATGGATCAAGGCATACCTAACAGGAAGGAAACTAGTGATGGTCCATGAAGAGATGTCAGAATGAGTGCCTATGATGAATAGGGCTCTACAAGGATCAGTCCTAGGGCTGGTGCTGTTTCTTGTATACATGAATGACATTGAAGGGATAATCAGAAGTATGTCTGTCTGCAGACGATGTGAAACTAATGAGAATACAAGTGGACGAGAACCAGGAAAAGCTACAAATGGATCTGGACAGGCTGCAGGTGCAAAGGCTGCAAACCTCACTTACGAAGGACCTTGGGGTGAGTATCATACTGAGCATATTCCCTGAGGTGCACATCAACCACACTGCTGCAGCAAATGCATGTCTGGCAAATTTAAGAATAGCTTTTCGACATCTGGAGTTAGTCACAGCACTGTACACTGTGTATGTCAGGCTCATATTGGAGTATGCAGCACCAGTATGGAACCCACACCTAGTAAAGCATGTCAAGAAATTGGAGAAAGTGCCTCTATTCAATACTTTCAATATTTCACCCTTCATGGGGGTGTCATGATACTGGTGAAAGGCTCTTGATCCAGAGAATTAAAGTTGTCCTCTTCCCTGGATCATACATGGCTGCCTCCCATTCCCCAGGCACTTTATAACATCTACAGTTTTAGCACTTCCCCATAAATACATAATTTTAATATTTTATCACTATTTGTATCTTTCATGTGGCCTGTGATCTTTTTTCCCTTTTTCATAACTGGCATTTCAACATCTAATTCATTCATTCATCTCTTAATCAATTTTTATTATATAATTAAACTCTTGTCTTGTACCAGCCAGCCAGTGATGAAGTGTAGCATTAACAGCGTAGCAAGTAAGTTAAGTGATTAATCGATAGAAAAAGGACATGAATCTAACTTCTCCAATGTTGTTGGAGTTATATAGGGCTAGTGACAACACTGCTGCCTCTGCTGCCGCCTTCACCACCATGTACGGCTTATGCTCTCAGTGGCCCTTATTCACCCAACAACAACAACATAACACCACTCGTAAAATGCATATTATTATTATAATAAAAAAGAAGTGCTAAGCCACAAGGGACGTAAAATGCATAATGACATATTTTATTCATTCTAGAATATATGTCATGTTTCTATATTATTAATATTGTTTATTATGTCATATTAGATGAATTGTGATAGATTAATATGCAGTAGAGTTGATATTAGTGTCATATTGAAGCATACTGTCCCGTCTCCAACAGTAAACTCACCTTCCTCTCCCCTCTGCCCCGCCTGTCATACACCAACAAGTCTTCAGTAAAGGGAAGTGTGATGTTAAATGTTCATTTATACATTTTATTAGTGCTTTATATTTATTTGTCATTCTTTTCTGTATGTAAATCTATATTTAAGCTAAAACAAAATTTTTTGTTAATACTTCTGGGTGTCTGAAATGGATTAATTGGATTTACATTATTTCTTAGGGGGAAAATTATTTCAGTTTTCGCCAGTCTCTCTGGAATGGATTAATGACGAAAAGGGAGGGTCTACTGTATGTGTATAAATAAGTCACCATGGGACCTATGAAGATTAGTGATAACAGCCAACCAAACAGAAAATTGGTTGGGAAGAACTAGTTCGATACTCAAAAGGAGCAGCACTCGAACAGTCTTCTGGAATGAAATAAGGTCGCATAGTGCGGTTTCACTGTATTATTGTTTTTATGTTAAAACAAGAACAGTGCAGTATAATACATTTATTAACTTTTTCTTTTCAGGTCTATTGCCAGCCTAGAGCACCATCACACAGTTCATATCATTGTGCAAGTATTGTGCTGTACTGGTACATTAGTGTAAATCAAAGACATTCAATAAAATTAACTCTCTATGCAGCACTGAATGACCCCTATAGGTTTATTTTTTGTGAATATTTTTTTAAGGGATTCAGAGAAACCAGTTAGCCGGACTTGAGTTCTGGAGGTGGGAAGTACAATGCCTGCACTTTAGAGGAGGAGGTTGGGATATTGACTGTTTGGAGTGACATCTAAACTGTTGTATCTGTGCACCTCTGCAAAGACAGTGATTGTGTGAATGGTGGTGAAAGTGTCTTTGGGTCACCCTTGTCTCGGTGGGAGACAGCCAACGTGTTTGGAAAAAAGAAAATTCTATAACAGAATCTGAAAACATTGTGGAGAATATGTAAAAGGAAATTAAAATTATTATTATAATCATGGGGGAGCGCTAACAGAAATTAAAAGTAAACACTGAAACGAGCAAGGTGACAATAATAATAGTCTACGCAGTGAAAGACTGGATATCAGACTTAAAGAAAGGAGTATGGAGGAAGTGTGTTGAGATATCTGGTTGTAGATATGTTAACCCTCTGACTGTTTCGGGCGTATAAAACGTCTTATGAGCCAGCGTTTCAGACGTATATATACTCAATAATTCTAGCGGCTTCAAATCAAGCAGGAGAAAGCTGGTAGGCCCACATGTGAGAGAATGGGTCTGTGTGGTCAGTGTGTACTGTATAAAAAAAAAAAACCTGCAGCACGCAGTGCATAATGAGAAAAAAACCTCTGACAGTGTTTTTGGATTAAAACGCTGACTTTGAGGTGTATTTTCCTATAGTATTTATGGTTCTATTTTCGTTTTCTTGGTCTCATTTGATAGAATGGAAAACATATTATATAAAGAGAGATGATTTTGATTAGTTTCACAATGAAAACAACCTGGAAATTGAGCTCAAAGTAGCCAAAATGTTTGATTTTTACCAATGTTCAAGAGTAAGCAAATCACACCACATGTCCAATACACATCAACTGGGGAATCTAATATTCTTTCATTAGTGCACTGATATTATTTATACCATTTTTACAATAATGCAGTAGTCTGCATAACTGTAAATCTTCTATTTTTTGTGAATAAAAAATCAAAACAGAAAGCAAGAGTAATATAAGAGGGGCCTAGAGACATGACTAATAATCCGAGGATATGTTATTTTAGTGCCAAGAATGTCTGCACTGTTTATTCTGAACCCTATTTTGAAATTGGCATCTTTTTTAATTTGTGTGAAATTGGCCAAATTGCCAAATTTTGACCACTTTATTGGGTAGTTGAGATCGGTAAATGAGTGGTTTCTTGTACTCGATTGATAGAAAAAATGGAGTTCTAAAGAAATGGCTATGAGTTTGGTTAACTGGAACAATGTAATTGGCCGAAAATAAGGCTCAAAGTCGGCAGAATCGCCGATGCGTATATATCGCCAAGATCGCTAACTTCGCGGGAGCGTAATTCCCTAAGTTTTCGATCCAATTTCGTACTTTTGGTGTCATTACCATCGGGAAAAGATTCTCTATCATTTCATAAAAAAATTTTCAAAAAAATTTTCGACACCAGGAGACACTTCAGGATTCGGGGTTGTGACAGTCAAAGGGCTAACAGATGGGTTTGTGAAAGAGGAGGCAATTCATAAAATAGACGAAGGGCTGAAAGGTACATGAAGTGTCAAGGCATGTGGTGAGAAAGAATTTATCTATGGAGGATAGTGGTACCAACACATTTACACAAGTGTGAGGTGTGGACTTTGAACGTTGCAGCGGAGATGTCAGGTTTGAGAGTAATGTGTGGCATAAATACTGTGCAGACAATTTAGAGAGGATGCCACAGACCAGGATGACCAAGAGGGTGTACAAATCTGGGTTGGAAGGAATTAGGGGTATGGGTCATCCCAGAAAGGGTTGGGAGGGAAATGAGAGCTAGGGGGTTGAGCATCTAACACTTTGTGAGCATGTTAGATTGGAGTGCATGGAAACAATTGATGTACGTATATGGTTTGATGGATTCAGGGAAACCGATTAACCAGTAGATTGGAGGGTCATCTGAACTGTAATGTGTGTGTACTTCTGGCAATAATAATATGAAATTAAGCACTAAGCCTGAAAGGTCACATAGCACTGCAGGGGAGGGATGTGCTAAAGGAGGAAAATGCAAAGGTTAGGTTGTGTGTGGCCAATATACAGGAGTGAAAATACACTTCTGGCAGGAGAGCTATCAGATGAATGAATTTTTTAAGGGTTATCCTTTCTTAGTGGGAGATGGCCAGTGTTAAACACATTTCAGTAAGATGCATTTTCTCTGCCCAATTATACATTCATTTTTAAAGTATACAATACACCCTGCCTCGGTGAGAAACGGATGTGTTAAAAAAAAAAATACAGTGGAAGACTATCAAATAGCTTAAATTTTAGTTAACCTCCCTAATGAAATCTATGAAGGGTTCTTGATCATGAGACTGGAACTATTTCCCTTTGGATCCAACTTCATTACCTCCAATTCCTCACTAGACCCTTATGGATTTAGTGCTTTCCCATGAGTACTGTACTACAATTTAATTTAAAAGATAAAATATATTTGATATAGAAATTATTTCAGTCAGTGTACAATAAGACTATATGAACTGTACAGTACTGCTGTAATTATATTTCAATGTTATATATTTAAAGTAATTATATGTCAACATTCAAAATGACTTCGCTAACAAAATGATAATGAAACCTGATCACCTATTCCAAAGACACTATGATTCTTCAAGGTTTTGCACTTGAGAATGATAATTAGTCTTCATACCATTTTTTACTAGATACTGAATTCACAGATGATATTTTTGCTTTGTACTTCTGCACTATTGCATTAAATGCTCTTTCATCCTTAATATCTGCTTTCATTTTCTTGCTTATCTTCTTTTTGTTCCTTTTTCTCTTCTTTTTTGCCTGACCTTCTGATGCTTCTTGAGGATTTATGGATGAAGATTCTCCACGGTCTTCGTGTTCTGGCCGCTTTCTTTTTCTACCGAGGGCTCGATCTCTCTGTTCTTTTCTAAACTGTTTTCTGCTGATTTTTGTTTTGCCTTTAATATCCCTTTCTCGATGTCGTATCTGAAATAATTTTTATTTTAAAAACATGACACTGCTTGCTTTTAATTATTCTTTCCTTGTTTTCCCTGCATAAAATCATGTCTGTGCAATATGGCATATAATAAAATAGGCAAAAGTTACTTCTCCAACAAAGAATAAAAGTTACAAAGTCATAGTTGGAACTACTAACAAATAATCCACTTTAGATAACGTTTCAGTCATCCTGGATTATTTGTAAATCCTTCAATATTTCAGCTATAATAATCTACACTAAATATAGTTAGCATAATCCAATTGTAAAGTAAAAATTTTAATACAAGCAAAATAAAATAGCTTTACCTTTGGTCCATAATTCACAGGGAGATTTTTGTTACAGGGATCAGACTTTGAGCCCATGAACATAGGCTGACTCTCTCCCTCAGAAACTTCACTCATTTTCACAGGCTGCTTCTTTATCTCACTAGTGGTTTGTTTATCTGAAAAGTATTATACCTACTTAATATATACAGCAGTTGCTTTTTTAACATAAAGGAAGAAAAAGTTTCACAATCTTATGCTCGTTCTCTCACTTCCCAGAAACGTGCAGACTTCACACTTCAGATGACCCTCCAAATTGCAACATCCCCACCCTTCTTCAGAATGCAGGCCCCATACTTTCCTTCTCCAGGACACTCCAACATAAGTGTTGGGTGTCCAAGTCCTTAGCACTTAAAACCTTTACCTCCTTCCTATCCTTCATTAAAGATCTACCACTCCAACCAATATTTATAAGCCATCCTAGTTTTCTCCATCCTCTCTATGTCCAACCACTTCAACAACTCCACCTCTGGATAACACTTCTGGTAACCCCACATCTAATTCTAATCTTCATGCTTCAAATTTTGTGCATAGCATTCAAACCACATATTGCCCTCAAGCATATACTGCCTCCAGTCTCCTCCTTGCTACAACATTCAAAACCCATGTAACACTGGTGCAACTATATTCTAGTAACACATGATGAGCTTTGGGAAAGTGACCACTAGTAACTCAAGTTTCAATACAGTGGAACCTCAAAAATCGAACGTATCACATATCGAACGTTTTGAAAATAAGACCATTTTTTCAGACAAACTGTGTCCCTATTATCGAACGCGCCCCTATTTTCGGACCGCCGGGTACGGGACCTGTCCGCTGGTCTGCTCTGTCTGCCTCCCCGCGAGCAGTCTAGCTTTGTTTATGCTTGAGTGAACACTAACCTGCGATCTCATTCACACATTTTACGATTATTTAATTGTGTTTAGTGCTTGTGGGGCTGTGAAATAAACTGCCATGGGCCCAAAGAAACTTGCTAGCAGTACCCCTGTGGTAAAGAAAGTGAGAAACACCATAGATGTGAAGAAGGAAATAATACAGAAGTATGAGATTGGAGTGAGACTTGTTGAGCTTACCAGGATGTACAGAGGACTGTGGTCAGTTATTTTGAGACAGAAACAGACGACTGTGGACAGTTATTTTGTGAGACAAACAGACGACTGTGGACAGTTATTTTGTGAGACAGAAACAGATGACTGTGGAGTTATTTTGGGAGACAGAAACAGACGACTGTGGAGTTATTTTGGGAGACAAACAGATGATTGTGGACAGTTATTTTGTGAGATAGAAACAGACGACTGTAGACAGTTATTTTGTGAGACTGGGGTCCAATGAGACTCAAGCTGGTCCTAGTGGCATTAAAATACAGAGAAGGGAAGCAACCCCAGAGAGGGCTTTGATACCGGAAGTCCTCATGGAGGGGGATTCTCCTTCCAAAGAATAACCCCAACTCCCTCTCTCCTCCTCCCTATCTTCCAGATGCCATCACCACCAATCTTCAATAAAGGTAAGTAAAAATGTTATTTTATATTACTATACATAATTAAAGACTATAGCATTTGTTGTGTGTACGTAAAACTGTAATTAATCTCTATAAATAAATGTATTTTTTTTTGTGAATATTTTTGGGTTTCTGGAACGGATTAATCGTATTTCCATTATTTCTTATGGGAAACATTGCTTCGATTTTCAGACTTTTCGAATTTAGAACTAGCTCCTGGAACGGATTAAGTTCGAAATTTGAGGTTCCACTGTATGTATCATGGAATTACCCTAACCCTTTCAGGGTTGAGATCCTTTGTATCAAACTTGCTCTTGGGTTGAAGATTTAAAAAAAAAAAACAATCTTATGAAATGATGGAGAATATTTTTCCGAAGGTAATAACATCAAAAGTACGAAATTTGGTGGAAAACTCACAGATTTACGCTCTCGCAAAGTTAGCAGTCTTGGCGATATTTACGCATTGGCGATTTAGCCCACTTTCAGTCCTATTTTTGACTAATTCCATTGTTCCATTTGACCAAACTTATGGCTATTTCACTAGTATTCCTTCTATTCTATTGACTGAGTACAAGAAACTGCCAGTTTTCCTTGAAATTGAGCTCAAAGTATCAGAAATGTTCGATTTTTGACGATGTTCAAGAGTAAACAAGTCACATCACGAGTCCAATACACGTCAACTGGTGGGTCTAATATGCATTCACAAATGCGCTGATGTTATTTATACAATTCAGTAATCTGAATAATAGTAAATCATTATTTTCTGTGAATAAAAATTCAAAATGAAAAGCAAGCGTAATATAAGAGGGGCCTGGAGACGTGACTTATGAACAGAGAAAATGTTTCAGTGCCAGGAATGTCTGCATTGTTTATTCTGACCCCTATTTTGAAATTGGTCTTTCTTGAATTTTGTGTGAAATTGGCCAAATTTGTAATCTGATCATTTTTTGTGTAGTTGAAATAGGTAAATGGGCGGTTTCTTGTACTCGATAGAATAAGAGGAGCTCTAGCAAAATAACTGAGTTTGGTCAAGTGGAACAAAGGGATTGGCCCAAAATTGGGCAAAATTGCTGATGCATAAATATCGCTGAGACTGCTAACTTCACGAGAACGTAATTCCTTAAGTTTGTTGGCAAAATTTAAGCTTTTGGTTTCATTACCTTTGGAGAAAGATTCTCTATCATTTCATAAGAATTTTTTTTTTCTTTTTTAAATTCTTCAACACTACGAGCAAGTTTGCAAGTAGGGGTCTTGACACTCAGAGGGTTAACCCTTTTGGGGTGGGTCCCATTGTACTACAGCTTTGAAGCTCGGGTCAGTCCCATAGTACTGTACCTCACCATTAGTTCAGCTCATTCAGATAAGCTGTGAGTGGTAAGTTTGCCCTAGATGTGAAAGAATGGGTCTATATGATAAGTGTGCACCACATAAAAAATCCTGTAGCACACAGTGCATAATGAGACAAAAAAACTGTGACCATATTTTTCGTTTAAAACAGCAAATTTGCGGTGTACATTCACATGGTTTTTAGGGTCGTATTTTCGGTTTCTTGATTTCATTTGATAGAATGGAAGATATATTACAAAAATAGAGATGATTCTGATTGGTTTCAGGAGTAAAAGTAGCTTGAAAGTGAGCTCAAAGTAGCAGAAATGTTAGATTTTCCTGATATTCAACTGGTTGGTCTAATACTACATGTCCACAAATGTGCTGACATTATTTATACAATTATTACAATAATGCAGTAGTCTGCTTAACAATAAATCTTATTTTTTTGTGTGAATAAAAATTGAAAATGGAAAGCAAGCGTAATACATGCACATATAAGAGAGGCCTGGAGGCATAACTAATGAACAGAGAAAATGTTTTTTAGTTACAGGAATGTCTACAATGTTTATTTTAGACCCTATTTTTAAATTGACAATTTTTTTAATTTTATGTGAAACTGGCCAAATTACCAAGTTGTGATCACTTTATTGGGTAGATAAAATAGGTAAATGGGCAGTTTCTTGTACTCGATAGAACAGAATACTAGTGGAATAGCTATGAGTTTGGGCAACTGGAACAACTGACTTTGCTGAAAATTAGGCTTGGTGGGCGAAATCGCTGATGCATAAATATTTCCGAGACCGCTAACTTCTGTAATTTTTCCATCAAATTTCGTACTTTTGGTTTCATTACCTTCAGAAAAAAGATTCTCTGTCATTATATAATTTTTTATTTTTAAATTCTTTCACTCTGAAACCAATTCTCAGATCAGGGGTTCTAACCCTGAAAGGGTTAATTTCAGGGGTCTAGACAATTGGAGGGTTAAATAACATGATACACCTACCATCCGACTTACGACCACTCGACTTATGACCGTGTTTTTTACACCAAATTTCTGGGAAATAAACAACTACTGTATTTGTGTTGTACACAGTGTTTATCCTAAACCTTACAGTATAAAATACAGTACTAACAACATTAAAAAGTAAAGTAAAACATGAAGTACCAAAATAAAACAATAAAATAAAGTCATTACAAAAATGTTTTGTTGATATTCAGTAGTAAAGTTCGACTTACGACCGGTTTCTCGGAACCGAACTCAGTCATAAGTCGGATGGTAGGTGTATTTAGTTTATTAATTTATAAACAATATGGCTTCCACAGAAACTAAGATTAATAAAACTGATGTGTTTTTTTGACAATCTTTCTTTCAACAAACGGGCTGATTTTTCATCACCTAGTAAGATACAATATACATTATTTCAGGGAGTCGCATGAATTGTAATGTATGCACAGCTTTGAATGAATAGTGGTGAATGTTATTCATTCCTTTTTTTGGGGTTATCCTACACTGGGAGGAGACAGAAGCTGTGATTTTAGAAAGTATATACAGTAAAGCCTACCTATCTTAATGGCATCCTGCTTTATATTATGTCTGTCCTTTTTCCACAAGGGGTTCTTTTCTTTGCTCTTCTCCATACGTTTCTGCCGAGCCTTTAGGACTGATCGATTTTCCAAAGAAAACTCAACAATAGGCCTCTGTCGAAAAATAAAAAGTAAAGAGAAACTAAAAGAACATTAAATTTATGGTACATAATTCTGTTGCAGTATTAGGCTGATTTTGTAAGTGATGAATTAATTTCTAAAATTAACAGGCTGAAAAATTATAATGCATAAATAGTGTTGTGCTATATTACATAAATGTAAATGCTGTATGTAATTGAAACCAACAAGCAATACCTAATACCTCAGATGGCTAGACAACACCATTATAGCAATGTCCTAGAGAGCTAGACCTTTGGGATTGAGTAGTTAAAAGTAAAAAAGAACCCTGTTTTCAGAAAGGTATACAGTGAGGATGTCATCCATGTAACACAACCATGTGACGCTGGTGGGGATGATGATGGGGATGCGTTCAGCTTCCAGGTGTTCCATATACAAGTTAGCTAAGACACTGCTGATGGGGGACCCCATTCACATACCATAGGTTTGTTTGTAGAGCCTATTACATCCTTTACCTCCCAGAGATTTCACTGACTTGACTTAACTCTGCTGAACTTCAACTGTTTTTCTTTCAATAACAGGTTCTACAAATAAACCTATGGTATGAGAATGGGGTCCCGCATCAGCACTGTCTTGGATAACTTGTATATGGAAGCTGAATGCTTTGCCAACATCATCCCCACCTGAGTTACTTGGTTATGTTATGTGGACAACATCCTCATAATAACTCCCAAATGTTTTGATGTGCAGAATCTTCAGGAAGGCTCAACACAGTCGAATTGGCTGTATAATTCACACTTAAGGAAGAATCCAATGACAAGCTACCTTTTCTAGACATCTTCATTCACAAAGTAGATAACACACTAAGGTTAAATTTACAGGAAGCCTACAAACAAAAACAACCTCACAAGCTTTTATTCCAGTCAAGATACTAAGACCAAAAGAGGCATCATCACTGGATTTTTCCTAAGAGCATACCTAATTTGCAGTACAGAGTTTCTTGACAAGGAGTTTTCATACATACACCAAACCTTCACCAAGCTACATTTTCCTCCCTTTTTCACCAAAGACTGCAAGAAAAGATGCTCTTCAGATCATCAATTCTCCACACACCAGCACCACTCCTAACAGTTATAATCCTGCCCTACAGCCAGGTTGAACTGAACGTTTCTAAAGTACTCACACAAGCTAACACTAGAGTAGCCATTACAAACAGTACTTCCATAAAAGACCTGACTAGGAAGAAATTGAAGAATTTTGAACCAATCAATGCAGGAGTTTATCCTATCTCCTGTGGAGACTGTGACAGAATATACTTAGGTGAAACAGTAAGAAACCTTGAGACAAGTCTGAACAAGTTAATGCATGTAGGAATGATAACTTGAACAATGCCTGTGTACAATACTGGAATTCTGCCAACCACCTGATGAAATTCAAAGATGCTTCCTAGTGATTAAAGAATGCAATTTCCATAGACGTAAGTGCCTTGAATCATCATTAATTGCTATTTCTAACAAACGGAATAAAGGCAGCTTCATCTCTGAAGTATCAGCAAGAATTCTCCTCAAAACAAACACACAGCTATTACCACAAGTACTACAACTACCACTACTACTACTACCTACAATGATTATATTATGCTTTGCACCTCATTCTATACCTATATATACCCTCTATATACCTGTATTGTTTGTAAAGGCTTGACAAAGCTCCTGGAGAGGAAAACGTTGCCACAATAAAATGCCGCATTAGTTGCATTTGCGACCTTTTACCTAACATGAACTGTTTCACCTATAGTATCACAACTTGTATTCTTCATAACTGTTCAATTTACCAAAGAAAGTATATGAGAGATATAATTGTTGAATAAACCTGGGATAGTAAAGTATATGGGTAATAATAAAAAGGCTAAAAAAAAAAAAAAAGAGTAAAGAAACAGATGTTTTAACAATGGAACATGGAATAAATCTTCAGAATTGCTATGGACCTCCACCAGATTTTCCTCAATCTTCATCCTGGCCAGTTTACTGTCTTTTGGGTCCCAGCATGTTTGCAAAATGTTCAAGTAAAATTTCTGTAAATTTATGATACAAGAGTGAAGTTGTTTGATGACAGAGAAAAAAAAAAAAAAAAAAGCAAGCACTAGATGGGTAGATTTTTAGGAGCTTGGGAAAAAACATTTGTGTGTACTTACTTGATCATTAGTGAATATATCAGGATTATTGTTGATTTTCCGAAGGGCAGCAAGGGCATGTTCATGTTCCGTGAAGGTGACAAAGCCATATCCACGGCTCTTGGGTATACCATTTTCATTTAGATTTCTAAAATCTCGCATTATTCGAGCCTAAAAAAATATGGTACCTATATTACAATAAAAAATAATAAAGATAACTTCTATGCAAATTCAGTGATAAGCTAAAACTGTAGGTTTTGCATTTGAAATTTTGGACATGCACAGCAGAATCCCCACTTTGCAACAAGGTGTTCTAGAGACAAGTGAAGAGGAAAACATTCCGGTTTAATTTCTCCATTAAATTTAAACATTGATGGGTGTATCAATTAATCATCAATGAACTGTAAACACAATATGAACATGATACAGCAAAAGCAATACAATACATACTTATCCACTCAAGATCTGGTGGAGCTGGGTATTACTGTAGATCGTATTCAATGTACACAATAGAAGTGAAAGAAATGGAGGTGTTGTGTGAAGGTCATCAGCATAAAAAAGGGAAAAAATGGGTCACAGCTCATGTAACAAGGTAAAGCACAGAATGAGTCAACATAAGAGTGGAACCATCAAAAATGAGTGGACACAGTAAGAATGTTACAGCATATTAGACATTTAAAAGGAAATCAGTGTGCTCTTTGTAATAAAAGTGAGCAAATAGTGGAAAATGTACTTCACTAGATCAAGGAACATCTAAACAGGAGACAGAATGGTGGTCTGGGAAGTACAGTGGAACCCCGGTTTTCATCCTTAATCCGTTCCAGAAGGTCGGTCGAAATCCGAAATGGACAAAGACCGAAGTAATATTTCCCACAAGAAATAATGTGAATCCAATTAATCCGTTCCAGACACCCAAAAATATTAATATAAAATACATTTTATAGATAATAATTATAGTGTTGCAGCTCTTCAGTGGTTAGATCTTCCCTGTGGTCGTCCACCAACTCTTTCACATCCTGGCTATTCACATCCATCCCCATGGATTTCCCCAAACACACAACAGATTCCACAACAGGCATAGGGTTATCATGTTTACACTAACTTATGTTATGTTAGTAATAGAACTAGGCATTAAAAAACGCAATAAAAAGTAAAATACATACACAGTACATTCATTATTTACCTTAAAATATTTGTAGTCTTAATGTAGGGCGAGAGATGAGTAGTACTTATTTCTAGGAAGTCAGGTGTAGGTAGCCGGTAGATGTAGGTACTATGTAGTACGCCTGGGCTACATACCTACACCTACGTATCTATTAATGCGGCCCAGAGCCATATTATTACCATCGACATACCATGTTCACTGAGTTTAATTGTTTCTAACAACTACCTTAAGATGCCATCATAAACAAAGGGAAAAGTAATGAATAATTCATGCCGAGAATTGTAAACAAAAGCGTTATGTATTAAGGGGGGTGACTGGGCCATTGTAGATTCATACATGTTTTCTCTGATGCTGGACCAGAGAAAACATAATGTTTTCCCTCCACCCGACTACCACCCCTCAATAGCATATAAACACTGCATGTTTTTATGCTATGTAACATGTTTCTTATATAATTTTGAAGAAAACAACATAAATGGATTAATGAAAATGTCTATATTAACATAAAATAAGACATTTAATGTGCCCAAGAGTGATTATTATTACGTGTAAGTATTATTACTATGGCGTGTCTGATACAGACATTTTCCGAGCTGAAGTATGAAACCTGGGGTAAAATTTCACGCAAAAAAGTGATTGAAATCCAAATTGCACGGTATCCAGGGTTTCACTGTAATGGATAGATGGGCATGACTAGCGGATCCCTACAAGGTTCCATACTTAAACCTGAACAGCACAATGACAAGATTTTGGTTTTCAGTCTGTAATGTCAAAACTTCACCTACACCATTTGAGGTGTTTAGTAGTTCTAAGCAAATGAGCAACTCTGTGATGTACTGGCCAACCTTTCTCCCCCCCTTGTTGCCTGTTTAGTCTGTCGCATCTGAATAGGTCATAACATGGGATCCATATTTTGTTGTCAAAATGATCCTTTGTATAGGTCTCTGTGAAAGCTGCAAACATTGCATTTGACTCCATGAGCAATCCCTTGATGCAAGGAATTTTGTTGTTTGTTGATGGCTTTAGACCCTGTATGTTTGCAAAGATAAATGTTATATTGATGGAATATAAGGGGGTTTTATTTGCTGGCTTTAATATCTGCTGTTCTGGAGTGGAGGCCAATGACTGTGCCTCTGCTCCAGAAGTGTTTTCAGTTGGTGCAGGATTTCTGTCATTTCTTGCCAGTTTTTTTCCTTCCTGGCACTAAAAAAAATTCCTTCTCTGGAGAGGTTATGGCTCCCCTCTTTTGTTTCCCATAGTCTGGCTGGTCTGTGCCTTTTTGTCGCCTTTAGATGATGTGCCTGGCAGTAACCGTTGTAGCATTTTCTTTAATAGACTGATGACACATTTCAGGGTGAAATAACTTACATGAAGGGAAGTTGCACCCTCCTGTTATCATGTGGGTGTGGCATTTTTTGGAATGGTCAAAGGTGCATGTCCCACCTGTTTTTTCCAGATATACCATGCCTGCAGATACCCAAGGCACAGAATTTGCATAGATTGGAATTTTGTTTGCTAGGATTTGTTGTGGTTGTGTTCCCTGCTGGTGCATTTTTTTGCTTCCCCACTACCTACCGCCCCTCTATGGACATCAGTGCTTCTACCAGTTTTTACTGGTAATGTGTCAACACTATTCCCTGAGGCATCATAACCTTTTGTTCCATTTCCAGCAGTATCGCTACTTTGTACCTCTGTAAATTGAATAACGTCATTTTCTGTTTCATCGCCAGGGCTACTATCTCCATTTGGTATGTTGCCCTCCAGGACAACACTAGCACCCTCTGGAGCACTGTCTTCCAAGACAGCACCACCCAACCCACCCATTTTATTTTCCCAGCTGTCACACCAAGCTGACATGTCTTGCAAGAAGGATATTTTATTGGTGTTCTTATCTTTTAATACAGATGTAATTTTCTCATACAGGTGTATCTCGTTTGGGCAGACCCAAAAACATTTCTCTGATTTTATATCAAAAGTGGTTTCTGGTTTAAAGTTCCTGCACAACCCATGGGACCATTTACCACAGAGATTGCATGCAATCCAGGCATGACTTCATCTGTTACCCTTTCTGCAGACTACACAGATTTTCATGGTGGTGGTCATTTATAACACTTTGCAACTCTCCTAACTTGCTAGACTATAACTACTAAACGTATTTAGTTGTTAGTGTTTAACAGTTCTTTAACAGTTGTTTTGGGTAGGCTGACTAGGATAGGCTTATTATGTAAGATTTTTTTTATATATTGGTATATATACAGTAAGGCCCCGCTTTACGGCATTCCGCTAATACGGCGATGTCAAATTATGCCCAAAATTTGCTATACGGCAAGCGGTCTTTCAAATACGGCGCCCCCCACCCGGTTTGTTTACATTTTCCGTGACCACATCTATTATGTCAAGAAACTTTCCAAAATTTCAAGTGTTTTAAAGTTACTGCATATTTTATATGTACTCTGATAATTATACTTAAGTGTACCTGTACCTAAATATACTTACAAACTGTGCTGGTGTGCAGGTACACATTAAAATCGCTAAGTCTCTCTCTACTCATGACGCCAATACTACTTAATAATAATCGCTCTTGGGCACACTAAATGTCTTATTTTACATCAATATAGGCATTTTCATTAATCCATCTATGATATTTTCCTCAAAATTATATATGAAACCCATTACACAGCATATAAACATGATACATACACTTACAGAATAAAAATTGATGTAAATATGAGATTCGTTTACCAAGCAGCTGTGTAGGTAGTGTCGGAAGAATTACGTTTTCTCTAGTCAAACACTGGGGGGTAACTGTAGAAAAATATTCTTTTTGTATGCCTTTACTCTATATACTATAGCAATTCACGACCCTTGTGGGTTTAGTGCTTTATAATAATAAATAATAATATTATTATTATTATTATTATTATCTTCATTCACTCTAAAAATGGTGTGTTGCTGTTTGTTTATTCTGAACTAACTTGTACAACTTGTACACAATGTAAGAGTATTTGTATTGTGAGGTAATTATTATTAAAATAAAAAAATATTGAGGTAAATGTTTTACAAACTCTTACAAATGGACGTGAATGAACTAAAAGTAGACACATTAATACGCATTTATTTTGCCTGACCAAGTGATCGTCCACCTGTTCAGTTCGTGTTCTTACACTGTCTCAACTCTGTATCTCGTTCTCTCTCTCGTTTACTCTTTTGTTAACTAGTTGGCTCTCATTGACGATGGCATCTAAGGTTAGCTGTAATAAAAAGAGTAGTCGTAAGCCTGTTGCTTTAAGTGCCAAGTTAGAGGATGATGGTGTGCCATTCTGATTTTATTCAATAAACACCCTGCCACTCACCTCTCACACATTAATATTAATATTTTAAGGTAAGTAATAAGTGTACTCTGTGTGTATCATACCTTTTACTGTGTTTTTAATGCCTATTTATATTGTTGACTTAATATAAGTTAGTGTAAACTTGTTGTCTGGCATTTATTGCATATTTTATGTGCGCTCTGATAATAATACTTGTGGAGTTGTGTGGTAGCCGGGTGGAGGGACAACATTACGTTTTCTCTACTCAGCCATCAGAGAAAACGTGTATGAATCTGCGTTTGGCCCAGCCACTCCCTCACTCCGCTTTTGTTTACAATTTTCGGCATGAATTATTCATTACTTCTACATTCGTTTATGATAGCATCTAAAGGTAGTTGTTAGAAATGATTAAATTCAGTGAACATGGCATGTCGATGTTAATAATATGGCTCTGGGCCACAGTGTAGGTAGCCGGTAGGTGTACGCATTACACCTACCGGCTACACCTACCGGCTACCTACACTGACTTTCTACAAATAAATACTACTCACCTCTCTTCCAATATTAAGACTACACATATTTTAAGGTAAATAATGAGTGTACTGTATGTGTATTTTACCTCTCTGGGATGTTTTAAATATCGTATATTAAGTATGAGACGGGGAGCCAGGGCTACCTACACCTGGGCTACCTGCACCTGACTTCCTACAAATAAGTACTACTCACCTCTCTCCCTACATTAAGATTACAAATACTTTAAGATAAGTAATGAATTTATTGTGAATGTATTTTACTTTGTGTGTTTTTAATGCCTAGTTCTATTACCAACTTAATATAATTTAGTGTAAACTTGTTGTCTGGCATTTATATGCATTTATAAATGGAAAAAAATGGCGTCCTGCCTTCCGGCGATGTCTGCTTTCCGGCGACAGCCCGGAACCTAACCCGCCGTATAAGTGGGGCCCTACTGTACTATAGTTTGATATATATGAATTTCAGGTATTTTAGTTTCAATCCCATACAACAATCTTTATATAAACAGTATCAAAGTGTTGGAATGTACAAAAATAACACTAATTATACAGAACATAATAAAATATCAAACCTCAGTGATTTTGGCACCATCTGGTGCATGCTTGCTGAAAATTGCATGTAGTTGTTTGTCACCAATTCTGTCTGGCAAATTATTGATGCAAAGACGAATTTTAGAGACAAAGATGTGCAAATTTTGCAACATTCGCCGTTTAACCTGTTCCCTCCTGGTGCGTAGAGCAAGATCAGTATTTGACACACCAAGTGCTGCTCGAGTTCCCTGACGAACAACTGGAAAAAAAAAAAATGCCAAAAATCTAAGCTATGAGTCAACAACAGACAATATTTCATGCACTTCTAAAACTAAAGAGAAATGAAACTGAATAAAGTCTGAAAATCAAAATATAGGTGCAAAGACTTACTGTAGTTGATTCGAATTTACTATAACAAAAACTGCAAACTATTGTGGAACCTCGGTTGTCGTATGTCCTGGTTTTCGTAGGATTCGGTTTTCGAATTTTGTCCCAGTTTTCGTACATCCGCTCGATTTTTGTAGAGTTGACAATGGTCCGCCGTAACAAATGCATCCGCCTGCCCGCGCCCACACAAAGCATCCCACGCATTCTGACTCAGTCTGGCTTTGTTTCTCGTTGAGTGAGCATTACCCTGAGCATTCATCCAAAACATTTCGTAATAATCCATTGTTTTCTGTGCTTGTTTATTGAGTGTAACTGCTAAATAAGCCACCATGGGGCCAAAGAAAGTTCCGAGTGCCAGCCCTTTGATAAAGGTGAGAAACACGATAGAATTCAAGAAAGAAGTTGTAGCAAAGTATGAAAGTGGCATATGCATGGCCGATCTTGCCAGTAAAAGACAAAGAAGGGAAGTAACCCCTGATAGGGCCTTGATACCTGAAGTCCTTATGGAGAGGGATTCCCCTTCCAAACAATAACCTCTCCTCCTCCCTCTCCCCTCCTTGCCGTCTTCCATATGCCAACAAAAGTCTTCAATAAAGGTAACAGTGATGCTAAATGTTCATTTATCCATTTCATTAGTCATTTATATTTATTTCTCATTGTTTTCTGTATATAAAACTATAGTTATTCTCTATAAAATGCAATTTTTGTTAATATTTTTGGGTGTCTGGAACGGATTAATTGGATTTACATTATTTCTTATAGGAAATATTGCTTCAGTTTTTGTAAAATTCAGTTTTCGTCAGACTTTCTGGAATGAATTAATCACAAAAACGGAGGTTCCACTGTATATTGTACTGGACTCAAACTACGACTATTATCAGGGGAGAAGTACTAAACCAATAGGGGGTTATAAAGTGCCCGGGAAGCAATGAAATTCAATCCAAGGAAGGTTAGGATAGATTCAGTTCCTTGGATCAAGAGCTCTTCACCAGGATTAAGGCACCTCTTGAAGGAATTATAAAATGTACAGAATATTTTACCATTTAGTTAAGTGAGCAATACAGGTCAGAGAATATATACCAAGAGGTGTGCTTACATCTTAAGTGTACATAAGCTGAGAGATTATTTTAATCACCTTTAGAAATTTAAGTGTCCTGGGCTAGTGTTGTACAGGTGACATGGATCCTTAATGACCTTAGTCTAACTGACAGGCTTTAAACCAAATAAACCCACCATCTACTTTAGTGAAGCACAAGGACCAACCAACTCACTAACTAATGACCTCACACAAAAGTCATGACTGATGAAACCTTGTATTCCAGATGCACACCATTTAATATACTGAAGTTAAGCAAATAACTCTGATTTTCCTGTATTTCATTGAACCTATGTACAAGATATTATCTGTAAACATTAAAGGAAGTGTTTTCTTACATCCTTCACGAGCCAAGTAAAGATTTCTTTTATCTTTCGTTATTTTTTCTAGATCCTTCTCACTTTTCTTCCTCTCTAGCTCCATTCTGCTAATAGCTCTCATGATGTGCATGGGCCGACCATAAAGAATAAATTCATTCTTTGCAGCAGGGTTTGTTGCTGCTGCTAAGCACGCATCAGCTGCTTCACGTTCCTGTAAAATTTAGTTAATCAGTATTCTGAAGATACATTGCAAAGGTTGGCGAGTAAATTTGGGAGGGTACATAAAAGATGGAGATTAAAACTGAATGTAGAAAAGAGCAAGGTGATGAGAGTAATAAAAAAAAAAAAAAAAAAAAAGTCCAGGTAATGACTGACTATCAGACTGAAGAGAGGGAATATGGAACAACTGGATGTGTTTAGATATTAAAGAATGAACATCTCGGCAGAGGATCTATGAAAGACAAGGTGAACCAGAGAATGGATGAAGGGGGGAAAAGTTTGGTGGTGTGTTAAGGCATCTGTGGAAAAATTATGTTTATCTATGGAGGCAAAAAAAAAAAAAAAAGCGAATGTACCAGAGTATAGTTGTACCAACACTTTTACATGGAGTGAGGCATGGGTTTTGAACACTGCAGCGAGGAGGGGGCTGGAGGTAGCAGAGATGTCATGTTTAAGAAAATTGTGAGATGTGAATATTATGCAGAGAATTTGGAGAGAAACTAATAGGCAATATGGGGTCACCAAAGATATAATTCAGAGGGCTAAGGAGGAGGTTATTAAGGTGGTTTGGCCATATAAAGAGAATAGAGAGGTATATATTGACAAGGAGGGTGTATATATATTTGAGATAGAATGTAGGAGAATTGGGATCACCCCAGGAATGGTTGAAGAGAAGGGGGTAAAATAGGCTTTGAATTTAAGGGGTTTGAGCATACAACAGGCTTGTGTGAGCATGTTAGATAGGAGTGAATAGAGATGGGTTTTTAATGGACATGCTATTTGCAGGGAATCTGATTAACTGAACTTGAATCCTGGAGGTGGGAAGGAAGGGGTGAGGATGTTGAAATCAGATGACAATCTGAATGTGATATCAGCACACTTCTGGAAAAACAGTGTGTGAATGAATGATAGTAAATGTGTTTTCATGTATGGTATATTTTTTAACTTAACTGTTGTCTACTGCCAAGGCAGAGTGACCCCAAACAATAAAACACATTCACTATCATTAACTCAATCACTGTCTTGCCAGAGGTATTTTGACAACATAATTCAGACTACCCTCCAACTACAACATTCCTTTCCCTCCTTCAGAGTGCAGGTACTAGCCTTCCCACCTCCAGACTCAAGTTCAGCTAACTGGTTTCCCTCTGAATCCCCTCAAAAATAAAAAAGTTATCACCCTCACACTCAGTCACACTAGTTTCACAACCATTTATCTGAGTTGGGTAATGACACCTTTATGTAACCACTTTATTTCCAACATTATTCTACAATACAAATATACTGCACAGTACTCTCAACTTCACTTATACAAATTCCCCACTTGCAAAACACCAACAACAAAAAAATGGCTGTGACTATAGTAATAGTCCTACTAGAAATTAAACTATAATTCTATATTTTAAAAATAAAGTAAATGATCTATCAATAGTGCAGCTATTAACCAGAAGTCATGACTGGACACCACTGTAATAGCAGCCAGATAAATAGACAGACACATCTGCAAGCTAGCAAATAAACAGCTCACCGTCTAAAATAAAGCTGGCTAATCATCCCCATCATCTCTGTTCCAGCCAGTTTATTATGGTTTTGTGTGTGCTTCCAAGTGAATATTTTATGGCTTGGCTCAAATTTATGTATCTATACTAAAAACATGTCTAGAAGCAGCACAAGTAAGTCTAGTGCTATAAGAGAGAAAGAGAGAGAGAGAAAGCTCACAAGTCTTTCAAAACTAAGTAGATGCTAGCATATGACCTCCGCAACCGTGGCAATCACGAGAGAATACAAATAATTGTCTTGGCTATGACATTTTTTTGTTCAGAACACTCCAACAACTGGAGGCAATATGTCCCTTTTTGCCACAATTGTAGCATGTTTTACCACTATTATTACTCTATGTGCTATTAGCGCTGAACGGTTACTTGCTGCACTAGCCCTGGAAGAGGGACAGGAAGGAATGTTATTCCCATCTTGAGGAGTGATAAGATACGCGGAACCTCGGTACTCAAACAGCTCCGTACTCGAACAATTCAGTGTTCGAATGCTTAGTTTGGTAAACAAATCGCTTGGTAGTCGACCATTTGCTCGGGACTCGACCAACAAACACAACCTGCCAGAACTTCGCTGTAAACTATTTCATGTTTCTTCACATTTTTTGGTGTTTTTTTATATTATTTGTATAAATAAGTCACCATGGGGCCTAAGATAACAGACAACCAAAAAGAAAATTGTTTGGGAAAAATTAATTCGGTACTCAAACAAATCTGCATTCGAACAGCCTTCTGGAACCAATTAAGTTCGAGTGCCGAGGTTCCACTGTAGTTGTAGCAAGCACAAAAATTAATGAGAACCTTAGCAACACCAGGTGAGGCAGATCAAGAAAGACTATTCTTTGCTAATCTAATGAAATTGGTTTCTGAAGTTTGACCTCCACCAGCATTCTGAAAAACAGTGAACTAAGTCTCTACGTTGCTAAGGTTACTTTCACAAGTAGGAACAGTATCTAAGGGATCACATTGGTAAGGAACCCTTAATATCTTGGTGTGTCATGTTTGCATCATTAGTTATGTCACCCATGTGATCAAGTGCTCCAACATCAACAATGCCAGAAACAGAAAGCGAGTCGAACATGGTTACAGCCAAAGTCACATTTTTTTTAAACTGATGGACAAATTAATTTTTGGCTGAGATACACTGATATATAGTATGAAAATATTTAAAGTGACATGTTTTGCTGATATATCTTTGATGAGTTTTGAGAGTTTATCTACTCCCAGAACCTGGCCTTGGACCAGTTAAAAAAATTATAAAAATCTAGTCTCATGAATTCTTGACTTCTCTAACTGGATGAACCTGTACATAGATAAGGCTCTGTTCCATATACAGTACAGTATTTATGCCACCCAAATGACTGAGTGCCCACTGTACTAAATAAAAATACTGTATAATCACTGAAAGATACCTTACCTTGAATTGAGCAAATGCTGTTCCACGTGGATGTTCAGTGAGTTGGTCTATACAAAGGAGTACATACTTCAACTCTCCAAATTTTCGCAAGACTTCTGCAATATCTTCGTCAGTGGCAGCGAATGGGAGATTTTTCAAGAATAATGTCCTCTCTTCTGTGATATCCTTACTTGGGCCTTGTGCAGCAGGAAATTTTGCCTTAACTGGCATAGGTTCTTCCTCATCATCATCATCATCCTCACTCTTACTACTGTATGATTCATCACCATCATCTAATTCACTGTCACTAAGTTCATTGCTACTTTCTTTTTCCTCTTTTATCTCTGTCTTTATATCATCATCTTCCTCATCACTATCTTCTTTTTCATCATAACTTAATACCTCTTCCTTGACCTTTATTTCTTTAACTTTATCTACATCCATGGAAATTTCAGTACTAGTTTTATATGGCATAAATTTTTCTTTTTCTACAGCTAAATCCACAGCAATTAGCCTTCCTGAAAGTAAAAATAAAAAATAAGCAAAACAGTAAGGAGAATTCTATTAGAAGGCATTTCTGTTGTACTGTAATATAACATTTTATTGTAAAGGCACAGTATTTGAAGAATATCCTGGTAACGTCAATATACAGTGGTACCTCGGGATACGAATTTATTTAATTCCAGAAGGCTGTTTGAGTGCCAATACTGAACAAATTTGTTCCCATAAGGAATAATGTAAATTAGATTAATCTGTTTTCGTATCCCGAGGTACCACTGTATATTAGGATAATATAAAGTATCACATGAAATGAAAGAAGAAGAATGTAAAATTATTTAGACAGCAAAGTGCTGAGCAGAAGACCTGGAATTAATCTTGAATTGTTCAGAAAATAAAGAACAGTGGAAGCAGTGTAGCAGAGTGAAAGTCATTACATGAACAAACCATAATATTGTAAGTAGTATTGTAAAAGTGAAAGAGGAAAATAATTAATATTGAATACAATGCCTAAACTCTAATGGAGGGGTGAGGAGGATGCAGTTCGGAAGATCATATGAACTGTGATGTGAACACACTTCCGGCAAGACAACAACTGAGTGAATAACAGTGACTGTGTTTCCTCTTTTGTGGGTCAATCCCACCACCTCAGTGGGAGTCAGCAGGTGTATTAAAAAAAAATCTTATTTTTAAAGCTAGTTATCTATGAGATAAGTGAATGCAATATGCTTTTAGAAAGGAAAACAAAATATATTGAAAGGAAAATGCTTAAGTGAAAACAAATGACACATCATTAAAAGACAGTACTTAGTGAAGTCAACCAGCTGTATAGTATAATCACTTTTTACTTGGAAGAATAAGACTTTAATCAGTGTTTATTGATGGGGTTCTTTAGATGCAACCCACAACAGCCAACTAACTCAGAAGTACCTCTATTGTTAGGCAAACAGTAAGTAAGTTTATTCAGGTATACACAAATACAGTTACATAGATTATCATACATAGCAGCATATGTGTAGAGAACCTAGGATAACCCAAAAAAGTCAGAGTGACTTATTTCCATTGGGGTCCTTTTACAGAAGGTGTTAGGAAATTTACCATGGGATTGAACTCAAGTCCATTCAGTTGTGAGCTGAATGATCTATCACTGAGCTACATAGTACCTAGCATTTCCCTGTTCCTTACACTATTTTCTCCTACATACAGTTCTTGAAGACCTTATTTCAAATTAAACTATGTATACTGCAAAAGATATGCTGCAATACCAAAAATATCCTCCACTTACCTAACAAGGGTTTCATATTGCACTCTGTAATAGCTTTCAGTGCTTCTGCTTTTTCATTAAACTGAACAAAGGCACATCCCACCATCTTTCCATCTTTTTTGCGTAGAATTGACACTTCTCTAATTTTTCCATACTTTGAAAAATGCTCTTCAACTAATTTCTCGTCAGCCTGAAAATTTGAAAAGATAAACTGCTTTAATAATTAATAATAATGATAACTAGGGATTTTATAATTCTTAAGCACCTGTTCTTTCAAAAAGTTCACAAGCACTCGCACATCAAACCATAAATACAACAAGTACAATAAAAAATTATAAAGTTTTACTCATGAGTGACAATATGATCATCAGGATTGTAAGCTCTAGAAAAGAGGTGTGCTGAGACCTGAAAGCATAAACAGATTCCCGAGTTTAACAACACTGGTAACCTGTTATACAGTCCAGGAGCTGCATAAGAAAAGGCTCTTTCTGAAAATGATTTCTTCCCAACTGCATGAGGCTCAATCATCCAAGTCCAAAACTAAAGCAAATTTTAATACCATGTGACATCTTATTGAAAATTTTGAATATTGCACTTGAGTGTAGGTGAGATACACTTGAAGGGGGTTTACTATCTTCATAAACGTTATTTACAATTTGTTTTTATGAACAATGTAAAATTTGGTATCAGGGCCATTAACTAATTTGTAGTTTTTTTCATTGATGAAGCACTATACTGAAAATATCATATCTAACTAAAGAGAAGTAAAATCTGTAGCATAAGACCAGGCCATGGGGTTGGAGATCCTCAGACCTATTAACAGATATGACAGATATATGGTAACATTTTATCATATATACATGTACAATAAACCATACCAGCTAGCCACAATATTGTGGCTAGCTGGTCTAGTGGCTAACGCGACGGGCTGGAGTTTTGAGACTCTATGACCGCGGGTTCAATCCCGGCCGGGGGTATGGTTTGTTTGCAATCGTGTCATTACGATTTCTTGAGTCATGTACAATAAAATTCTTTGCATTAACTAACATATTTATTTATTATTTATTATCACACTGGCCGATTCCCACCAAGGCAGGGTGGCCCGAAAAAGAAAAACTTTCACCATCATTCACTCCATCACTGTTTTGCCAGAAGGGTGCTTTACACTACAGTTTTTAAACTGCAACATTAACACCCTGGTTGGTAGACAGCAACCACCCAGGGAAGTACTACCGTCCTGCCAGATGACTGTGAAACAAAAACCTGTAACTGTTTTGCATGATGGTAGGATTGCTGGTTTCTTTTTCTGTCTCATAAACACGCTAAGATAACAGGGATATCTTGCTACTCCTACTTACACTTTGGTCACACTTCACAGACACGCACATGCATATATATATATACATACATCTAGGTTTTTCTCCTTTTTCTAAATAGCTCTTGTTCTTTTTTATTTCTTCTATTGTCCATGGGGAAGTGGAAAAGAATCTTTCCTCCGTAAGCCATGCGTGTCGTATGAGGCGACTAAAATGCCGGGAGCAATGGGCTAGTAACCCCTTCTCCTGTATACATTTACTAAAAAAGAGAAGAAGAAAAACTTTATAACATATTGTAACTTCCAAAACTGTCAGCCCCAACAATGCCCACAAGGTGCCAGAACACAATGTAACCTACAAAACAGATTATGCCACAAAAAGGATCATCACATACAGTGTCAAGCCCATCACTTAAGTAATCTTTACACAAATACCTAAATACTGCAAACTGTAAGTGCCCCTTTACTACCACAGTATATTACAACTGCAGATTTTCCCTTTATCACAATATCCTAAAAAATTAAAGCATTGTATGCTAATTATTGCATATACAGTACTAGCACTGCCCTCTTGATTAAACTTTAATCAAGAGGTATGCAAGTAATATTAGAGCATACCAATACTTATAAGATACGT
Source organism: Cherax quadricarinatus (assembly GCF_038502225.1). NCBI lineage: Eukaryota > Metazoa > Arthropoda > Malacostraca > Decapoda > Parastacidae > Cherax > Cherax quadricarinatus. Next base: position 55,898,715 of record NC_091296.1, read on the forward strand.
CCTCAATACATACATACCCCCTCCTACCAGTGCAATATCTGTAGAATACCATCTGTTAATAGTCTATGGTCAATCTACTCAGATCTGGCCATAAAACACCAGCTTTGAACATCATAAGTTCACCAAATTGTTTTATGATTTATTTACTAATAATTTATTTACTAATGATAATTATTATTGGCATTCAACAAAAAAATAATATAAACAATTATTTAAAAAGTGACTGGCAAGTTTACATGCAACAGTTGAAAATCAGCTCTTTGACATATTTGTAATGCATCACAGGTAAAATCTAAAATACTCAACAATGTATGTACTTAAAAACTTGCCTTAAAAGATAAATTCCTAATAATAATTCTTCCTTTTCTTTGTTTTCCTGGTTCCCTTTTGTTGATTTTCTTCCTTGGTCCTCTTGCTTTATCTTCCTTTTCATTCTCTTCAGCATCCTCCTCCTTAACATCACCTTTTATACCAAAAACTGTTTTATTTGCTTCTGTTTGTCTTTGATGAGAGAATTTTACCTTAAGAATTTTTCCTTTAAATGAAGCATTATCATATTGTTTAACTGCCTGGCTGGCATCTTCCACAAGAGTATAAACGATGTATGCCATTCCTTTAAATGTGTCATCTGAAATTGGTAAAAGTATGTTACCATGTGCTAGCCAAGGCAAATTTAATTTATGAGTAAATTTTAATTTATTTAAACAAAAGAAACTACAATCATATATGAGGATTTAATGTCATATGAAAGCTACATAAAAGTTGTATGTTATACATTGTACAGAAAAATTAGCACAAATAAAGTAGCATGACTATTACTTCCAGTGAAAGTCAGGAATGCATATGTGAATGTTAGAGTACTAAATCCAACACATTATTGTACTAAATAACAACTAATCCAAATAAGTTATGTTGCTGGATAACTCGGATATATTTTAGCAAGTTACCAAATATTTCTCCTGGACAACTTGAAGGATTGATGACTTTGCCAGATCCCTTGGAAGATGTATTTTGCAGATTAGCAAAGCATATAAAATTTTAATTTTGTACAAAAAGTAACTCAGTAACCTCCCCTACCATGCTAAAATTAACATAATATTATGTAATCTAATCTTAGGAAATTAAAATTAGGTGAGCTGAAATTCAGTTAGTATATAAGGGCAATAAAATACTGTATATTATTTTCCTGATCTTTTGACTGATTTCAGCGGAGTTATTGCAACAATGAATTTACATTTCTGTTGTTTGACATGCAAAAACTGTGGGTCTAAAAAGCAAGACAATGTCACTATTATGTAGTAAGACAAAAACTACAGCTATGATTACAGTGATAAAAAGACTCAATAAAATAGAAGAACCCTAGTTATTACAGTACACAATATTCTGTTTACATGTTGTGAGCTTTAGCAAGTGACTAAGAACTCAAAGACATGCTCATATATGTAGCAGAGAGAAAGGTAACGAATCAGGGAAAGATTGCTGATGACTGAAGCAAACTGCCAAGATGGGTCACTGAAGCTGAACCATTAGTGTTAAAATGAGCATTTGACAATAACAGTACCGAAACATACTGTTACTGTAACATAAAAAAATATCATCAGCATGTAAAATCTTATTAAGTGCATTTTTGCTATGCTAAATTGGTTGTTAACTGGTAAACTGCACATATGTGAGAAGCTAATGAATATTTTTATCAATAACAGGAAGGTTTAAATTCACACCTTAATATTTTAATCCGAAGAAGCATAAAGTCCATAAGGGTCTTATAAAACCAGGGGAATGAGAGGCATTCAGGTTCGATCCAAGGAAGTCACACCATAGGACATTCTTATTATTCTTATGTCTCCCAAACTGCCAGAAGTACTTGTAACCAAGCCTAAGCCTGGCCACTACAACATCAGTCAGTCTGTTCACATTGCAAGTTGCTCCATAAACATGATAACATGAACGTAGATAAGTATGTTTACGGAGCAACTTGCAATGTGAACAGACTGACTGATGTTGTAGTGGCCAGGCTTAGGCTTGGTTACAAGTACTTCTGGCAGTTTGGGAGACACACAGATGATGATCAAACTAAATGTAAATTATGTGATCAGGCATATGGTCACTCTCTTGAACACTATGTGCTTAATTGTCCACTTATTGAGGAATACAGAGACAGACAGTATAATAACCTATGTGACATGTCAAGATATCTTATTAATGAAAATAAGATACCAGATATACTAAGCAAATTTCCTAAATTTGCTTGTAACAGATAAGTGAACTATAGATATGTAGATATAAATCCACATGTATTCCTGTTAACCCTTTGGGGCCTAGTTCCTAGGCCTTTTGTGTATCCATATGCTCTTGCGCTACCGTCCACAGGATGGATATGGGGTGCACAATAAACTAGCCACTTCGGTGGCAAAATCTAAAAAAAAATCTTATTATTCTTATATTCATGGGGAGCACTAAACCCTTAGGAGCCATACAGCACCAATAGAATGGGGAGGTCCAATTCCTCTGATAAAGTCCCATAACAACATGGACCTCCTTTAATGTAACATCACTACAAGGCAGCACATCTTGCTGAACAAATAATCTTCGTTACCAAAGCTTATCAGAAGAAACTTACTTTTATCTCTTACAAGATGACACTTCCTAACCGGAGCAACTTCACTGAAGAAGTCTTGTACCTCCCGTCTGCTTATATCCCTGGGTAATTGTGTTACAATTACAGAACAATCTTTCCCTTGCATTTTCATCATGCTGACTTGTTTACATATCCGGATTCTCTGTCAACATTCGTCACACAACAGAGACGTTCTTGTAACAAATCCGCATTTATATTTCAGCACGTTTTCTGAAGTGGAGGGCTGTATAGTCCTTAAGTAAGTAAGTTTATTCAGGTATACACAAATACAGTTACATAGAATTATCATACATAGCAGCATATGTGTAGAGAACCCAGGATAACCCAAAAAAGTCAGACAGAGTGACTTATTTCCACTGGGGTCCTTTTACCTTATTATTATAATATAAAGGTTATAATATTTTCTTATTATTTTATAATGAAGATAACATCTTATTATCATACTAAAAAGACTATCTACTACACGAGGGTCATTAAGACTATCTACAATACGAGGGTCATTACTAGGAATAAGGTAAAATTTACACGTATGTTAGCTAAAAAATAGAAAATCATTCCCCTCCCTTTCTGTAGCTACATTCATCAGACACCTTTTGGCACTCTTCTTGAACTGGTTCATGCTATGACTGGCTTTGACATGTGCGGGTAGTCTGTTCCATTCCTTTATTGCTGTACAATAAAAGGTGTTTGAAACCTGGCCAATGACTGTGGGTACTACAAAGTTGTGCTCTCTCCCCCTAGTACTATGATTGCTTTGGTTCCCAACCTTGACAAAATTGACAGCAAGATATTCTGGACACTGTTTGTGAGCAATTTTATAAACATGATTTAGCTTCAGTTGTTTTACTCTGTCTTCAACATTCAGCATATCCAACTGCTGTAATTCATCCTGGCCTACATGTTCTCTTGGTCCCAGCCCCAGGATGAATCTTACGATTTTGTTCTGGGTGATTTGCAGTCTATCTTTCAGTTTTTTTGTCAAGGCAGAGTACCAAGAAGAGCAAGCGTAATCCATATGGCATTGTATAAGGGCTAGACATAGGGTCCTGCGAGCCTCAGTAGGTAGACACTGTGCTTGTCAATACAGGAACTTCAGTCTGGCATTCGCTTTCTTTACTACACTGTTCCCTATCAATTCTCCTGACATGCATGGGTCAAAGGGGATTCCCAAATATTTTACTGATGAAACCAAAGTGATGGGCTCCCCATTACATTGAACATTAAAGTTATTTACCCTTCTCAGTTTATGTTTCGTGCCAAAGAGAATGGCTTCAGTTTTCCCTAGGTGTAATGATAGTTTGTTGTCTACTAACCATTTGCTGCAGGACTCCAGTTCCAGTGTTAAAACATTAGCAATATCTTGTGGGTCTTTACCTGACACTAACAGAGCACTGTCATCTGCATACAGTAGGAGTTTGCACTTGACACTGATAGGCATATCATTGACATAACATAAGAATAATAAGGGACCCAGAATACTGCCTTGGGGAACTCCACATGTTATCGGCAGGGGTTCTGATTCTGTTTTCTTGATTTTGATTATTTGTCTCCTGTTGCTAAGGTAGGACTTAAACCAGTCTACAGAACCTATACCGATAGCTTGAAGTTTATTACATATTATATTGTGGTTGACAGTATCGAAGGCCTTTTGCAGGTCTAAGGTTACCATACCTATGAGGTTTCCCTTTGACATTTCAGTTCTCAGGTAATCCATCAGATTAATAAGGGAGGTGTCGGTTGAGTAGGATCTTCTAAAGCCCGATTGATAGCTATGGAGATTGTTGTTGTCATTAAGGTACTTAACTACTTGAGAATACACCGCCCTCTCTAGAATTTTAGATATTATACTAAGTATACTAACAGGCCTATAGTTGCTTACATCAGACCTACAATTTTTCTTGAAGATAGGAGTAACTGGCCTCCTTGAACCCCTCCGGTACGGTATTAGTGGTGATTGATAGATTTATTATGTGAGCAATAGGGATTGACAGTTCAGAAGCACCATCTTTTAGGAACTTAGACGGGATGTTATCAGGGACTGTGCTCTTAGTTGGGTTTAACCTGCTTAGTTCTTTTTGAATAAAGTCATGAGATACACTTACTAGTTGACAACTGTTTGGGGTTACCCCTTTATTGGTATAGTATGTTTGAAACTTATCAGAGTCTGTGTTAATACCACCTGGTGGTTCACACTTACACTCACTCACTCATTTGACCATAAACAGAAATATTAATCTCAGTCTTAAAATAATGAATCCTGTGATACTCCAATACTGAAACTATGTACTGTGCCAAAACAAAAGCATTCACATTGCTAAACTCACAAACTAGTATTTAGTCACTTAGCCATAATACCAACTTACCTCATAATTTGTAATATTTTACAATTAAGAATAAAACTAAGTATGCCCGAAATGCCTAGCCATGCTAAGCGTTCTAGTGGTACACTCTGTAATCACAATTTTACTACATGTAAACCAAACAATAACCAAATTTCTGTAAACTCAGCATTGTAATCCTTATAGAGAATAAACTTTGAATTGAATTGAATTGAAAGGTATTTGATGCAGCTGGTAGTTTACTTACTAGTGTTGATGCAACAGATGTGTAGTATGAATTAAAGTAATTTGCCACCTTAGATGTTTCATGGTATACCTCATTATCGATAGTGAGTACTATGTTAGACCTATCTACTGGCTTATGGCTATACCCCAAATGTTTTAGTTGTTGCCAGAGCTTTCTGGGGTTATGCTTATGCTCTTCAATTTTTGAGCAATAGTGCTTTGCCTTTGCTCCTTTTATAAGTCTCTGTACTCTGTTCCTCACCCTTTGGAATTCATTTAGTGCTGCAATATCCTGTCTGTTTGCTTTAAATCTTTTTAGCAGCTGGTCTCTGAATTTCATATTATCTAATATCTCAGTATTCATCCAGGGTTCAGTTCTTCGTTTAATCCTAACCTCTTTAACTGGTGCAATATTATCAAGGATGGTAGTGAACATTGTTTTGAATTTTTCCCAGGCATCGTTTACGTCCGTGCAACTTATCTCTGTCCAGTCACAATTGTGTAGCCTATTTACCAGTGTTTCTTTACTGTAGTTTCTAGTTGACCTCATTTTTATTGTCCTGTGTAGGCCTATCCTATCCCTAGTGATTTTCCTGGTGCAGTAAATGATGAAATGATCACTAAGACCTGTGGTAATGACGCCTGACTGACTAATGTTCTCAGAGCGGTTACAAAGTATGTGGTCAATTAGGGTGGCTGAGAACTGTGTGATCCCGGTTGGAGTATTAATTAGTTGAGTGTAACTATTTAATCCTAGAATTTGCTTATACCTTTTGCATAGCCCGTTATTTTGCTGCTGAAAACAGATATTGAAGTCGCCCAGTATTATTGTCTCGCAATTGTTTTCAACTCCGGACAAGACTCTGGAAAAGTCTTCTAAGAACTGGTCCTGGGTAGGAGAGCGGTAACTAGTTCCTACTAAGATGGGTTTGGTCTTAGGAAGCAGCACTTCAAACCATAGAATCTCCAGTTTATTGTTATTTAAATCAGGTCTTGGGTTGTAAGCTAAGTCATTTCTAATGTAGGCACATACTCCACCACCCTTTCTGTTCCTATCTAAGCGTTTTATATTGTAACCATCTATTTTGACCTCGTCGTCAGTCACCGTATCATCCAACCAAGATTCAGAGATGGTTATAACTGCCGCCCTAATTTTGTTAGCTAGAATCCTAATCTGGAGTTTACCTGGAGTTTACCTGGAGAGAGTTCCGGGGGTCAACGCCCCCGCGGCCCGGTCTGTGACCAGGCCTCCTGGTGGATCACAGCCTGATCAACCAGGCTGTTGCTGCTGGCTGCACGCAAACCAACGTACGAGCCACAGCCCGGCTGATCAGGAACTGACTTTAGGTGCTTGTCCAGTGCCAGCTTGAAGACTGCCAGGGGTCTGTTGGTAATCCCCCTTATGTGTGCTGGGAGGCAGTTGAACAGTCTCGGGCCCCTGACACTTATTGTATGGTCTCTTAACGTGCTAGTGACACCCCTGCTTTTCATTGGGGGGATGGTGCATCGTCTGCCAAGTCTTTTGCTTTCGTAGTGAGTGATTTTCGTGTGCAAGTTCGGTAAGATAAGATAAGATTTCGTTCGGATTTTTAACCCCGGAGGGTTAGCCACCCAGGATAACCCAAGAAAGTCAGTGCGTCATCGAGGACTGTCTAACTTATTTCCATTGGGGTCCTTAATCTTGTCCCCCAGGATGCGACCCACACCAGTCGACTAACACCCAGGTACCTATTTGCTGCTAGGTGAACAGGACAACAGGTGTAAGGAAACGTGTCGAATGTTTCCACCCGCCGGGAATCGAACCCGGGCCCTCCGTGTGTGAAGCGGGAGCTTTAGCCACCAGGCCACCGGGCCACCCTCTAGGATTTTCCAGGTGTATATAATCATGTATCTCTCCCTCCTGCGTTCCAGGGAATACAGGTTTAGGAACCTCAAGCGCTCCCAGTAATTGAGGTGTTTTATCTCCGTTATGCGCGCCGTGAAAGTTCTCTGTACATTTTCTAGGTCGGCAATTTCACCTGCCTTGAAAGGTGCTGTTAGTGTGCAGCAATATTCCAGCCTAGATAGAACAAGTGACCTGAAGAGTGTCATCATGGGCTTGGCCTCCCTAGTTTTGAAGGTTCTCATTATCCATCCTGTCATTTTTCTAGCAGATGCGATTGATACAATGTTATGGTCCTTGAAGGTGAGATCCTCCGACATGATCACTCCCAGGTCTTTGACGTTGGTGTTTCGCTCTATTTTGTGACCAGAATTTGTTTTGTACTCTGATGAAGATTTAATTTCCTCATGTTTACCATATCTGAGTAATTGAAATTTCTCATCGTTGAACTTCATATTGTTTTCTGCAGCCCACTGAAAGATTTGGTTGATGTCCGCCTGGAGCCTTGCAGTGTCTGCAATGGAAGACACTGTCATGCAGATTCGGGTGTCATCTGCAAAGGAAGACACGGTGCTGTGGCTGACATCCTTGTCTATGTCGGATATGAGGATGAGGAACAAGATGGGAGCGAGTACTGTGCCTTGTGGAACAGAGCTTTTCACCGTAGCTGCCTCGGACTTTACTCTGTTGACGACTACTCTCTGTGTTCTGTTAGTGAGGAAATTATAGATCCATCGACCGACTTTTCCTGTTATTCCTTTAGCACGCATTTTGTGCGCTATTACGCCATGGTCACACTTGTCGAAGGCTTTTGCAAAGTCTGTATATATTACATCTGCATTCTTTTTGTCTTCTAGTGCATTTAGGACCTTGTCGTAGTGATCCAATAGTTGAGACAGACAGGAGCGACCTGTTCTAAACCCATGTTGCCCTGGGTTTTGTAACTGATGGGTTTCCAGATGGGTGGTGATCTTGCTTCTTAGGACCCTTTCAAAGATTTTTATGATATGGGATGTTAGTGCTATTGGTCTGTAGTTCTTTGCTGTTGCTTTACTGCCCCCTTTGTGGAGTGGGGCTATGTCTGTTGTTTTTAGTAACTGTGGGACGACCCCCGTGTCCATGCTCCCTCTCCATAGGATGGAAAAGGCTCGTGATAGGGGCTTCTTGCAGTTCTTGATGAACACAGAGTTCCATGAGTCTGGCCCTGGGGCAGAGTGCATGGGCATGTCATTTATCGCCTGTTCGAAGTCATTTGGCGTCAGGATAACATCGGATAGGCTTGTATTAATCAAATTTTGTGGCTCTCTCATAAAAAATTCATTTTGATCTTCGACTCTCAGTCTGGTTAGCGGCTTGCTAAAAACTGAGTCATATTGGGACTTGAGTAGCTCACTCATTTCCTTGCTGTCATCTGTGTAGGACCCATCATGTTTAAGTAGGGGCCCAATACTGGACGTTGTTCTCGATTTTGATTTGGCATAGGAGAAGAAATACTTTGGGTTAGTCACGAGGGAGCATTCACCAAATTCAACTTCAATAACAAAAACATAAAGTGGGACCAAGTAAACCAAGTCCTAACCGATATAAGCTGGGAAGATATACTAAGCAACACAGACCCCAACTTATGCCTAGAACAGATTAACTTGGTGGCACTCGATGTATGTACAAGACTTATTCCTCTAAGAAAAAGGAGGAGTAGATGTAAAATAGAAAGAGACAGGCGCTCTCTTTACAGGCGACGGAAAAGAATAACAGAGCGGCTAAAAGAGGTCAATCTATCTGAAATGCGTAGGGAGACACTGGTCAGAGAAATAGCAAACATCGAACTTAAGCTAAAGGAATCTTATAGGAGTCAGGAATCGCGGGAAGAACTAAAAGCCATAAATGAAATCGAAAGAAACCCAAAGTATTTCTTCTCCTATGCCAAATCAAAGTCGAGAACAACGTCCAGTATTGGGCCCTTACTTAAACAAGATGGGTCCTACACAGATGACAGCAAGGAAATGAGTGAGCTACTCAAGTCCCAATATGACTCAGTTTTTAGCAAGCCGCTAACCAGACTGAGAGTCGAAGATCAAAATGAATTTTTTATGAGAGAGCCACAGAATTTGGTTAACACAAGCCTATCTGATGTTATCCTGATGTCAAATGACTTCGAACAGGCGATAAATGACATGCCCATGCACTCTGCCCCAGGGCCAGACTCATGGAACTCCGTGTTCATCAAGAACTGCAAGAAGCCCCTATCACGAGCCTTTACCATCCTATGGAGAGGGAGCATGGACACGGGGGTCGACACACAGTTACTAAAAACAACAGACATAGCCCCACTCCACAAAGGGGGCAGTAAAGCAACAGCAAAGAACTACAGACCGATAGCACTAACATCCCATATCATAAAAATCTTTGAAAGAGTCCTAAGAAGCAAGATCACCACCCATCTAGAAACCCATCAGTTACACAACCCAGGGCAACATGGGTTTAGAACAGGTCGCTCCTGTCTGTCTCAACTATTGGATCACTACGACAAGGTCCTAGATGCACTAGAAGACAAAAAGAATGCAGATGTAATATATACAGACTTTGCAAAAGCCTTCGACAAGTGTGACCATGGCGTAATAGCGCACAAAATGCGTGCTAAAGGAATAACAGGAAAAGTCGGTCGATGGATCTATAATTTCCTCACTAACAGAACACAGAGAGTAGTCGTCAACAGAGTAAAGTCCGAGGCAGGCACGGTGAAAAGCTCTGTTCCACAAGGCACAGTAGTCGCTCCCATCTTGTTCCTCATCCTCATATCTGACATAGACAAGGATTTCAGCCACAGCACCGTGTCTTCCTTTGCAGATGACACCCGAATCTGCATGACAGTGTCTTCCATTGCAGACACTGCAAGGCTCCAGGCGGACATCAACCAAATCTTTCAATGGGCTGCAGAAAACAATATGAAGTTCAACCATGAGAAATTTCAATTACTCAGATATGGTAAACATGAGGAAATTAAATCTTCATCAGAGTACAAAACAAATTCTGGCCACAAAATAGAGCGAAACACCAACGTCAAAGACCTGGGAGTGATCATGTCGGAGGATCTCACCTTCAAGGACCATAAGATTGTATCAATCGCATCTGCTAGAAAAATGACAGGATGGATAATGAGAACCTTCAAAACTAGGGAGGCCAAGCCCATGATGACACTCTTCAGGTCACTTGTTCTATCTAGGCTGGAATATTGCTGCACACTAACAGCACCTTTCAAGGCAGGTGAAATTGCCGACCTAGAAAATGTACAGAGAACTTTCACGGCGCGCATAACGGAGATAAAACACCTCAATTACTGGGAGCGCTTGAGGTTCCTAAAACTGTATTCCCTGGAACGCAGGAGGGAGAGATACATGATTATATACACCTGGAAAATCCTAGAGGGACTAGTACCGAACTTGCACACGAAAATCACTCACTACGAAAGCAAAAGACTTGGCAGACGATGCACCATCCCCCCAATGAAAAGCAGGGGTGTCACTAGCACGTTAAGAGACCATACAATAAGTGTCAGGGGCCCGAGACTGTTCAACTGCCTCCCAGCACACATAAGGGGGATTACCAACAGACCCCTGGCAGTCTTCAAGCTGGCACTGGACAAACACCGAAAGTCAGTTCCTGATCAGCCGGGCTGTGGCTCGTACGTTGGTTTGCGTGCAGCCAGCAGCAACAGCCTGGTTGATCAGGCTCTGATCCACCAGGAGGCCTGGTCACAGACCGGGCCGCGGGGGCGTTGACCCCCGGAACTCTCTCCAGGTAAACTCCAGGTCCAGGTAATCTCATTTTGTTGGTCTGGGGCTCTGCGCATACATGTCTGAACCTCAATTATGTTGTGATCTGAGTATATTGTTTTTGATATGTGACATTTCTTATCAGATCATCATTGTTAGTGAAGATGAGGTCTAGTGTATTCTCCATTCTAGTAGGCTCTATTATTTGCTGGTTTAAATTGAATTTTGTGCAGAGATTTAAAAGCTCATGTGAGAGCATTTAGCCTAGCTTTGCATTTCTTGTTTAGTTGTGGTATAGTGGATTTGTTAAAGGGTACATCTACACCAAGATATCTGGAAGTTTTAAAGTAGCTAATGATTTCACCCTGCAAATAGATGGGTGGGGGATGTCGTTTGCTTGTTAATATCTTTGTTTTAGAGGAAGATATTATGAGGCCTAGTCGATTACAAATTGCTTGAACTTCATTAAGAATGGTACTCATCTTCTTATGCCCTGTTGTATGGATCATGATATCATCAGCATAGCTTATAGCTATATGTTTAGGTGAGGCAGGTAGAGCATTTAGGAGAGCATTAATCAGAATATTAAATAGCATGGGACTAAGAACTCCTCCCTGCGGTGTACCTAAAGACATTTCTTTAGAATCACTTCTGAAGCCTTGGTAAAGGACAGAGGATACTATATTTGACAGGTATACTATTATCCAGCAGAGTAAGCTACCACCAATATTCATTTTGACTAGGTAATTTAAATATGGTGTCTAAAATATCTACTGTGAGACAAGCGCGAGGTCAAAATTTCCGGTTTTGTGTAATAGATGGTATATTATTAATCAACTAAATTAATATTTAATTGTTGGAGTTTAGAAAGAAGTTAAAAGTTATTTATTTTGAAAAAGTTTGATGGGATAAATGAATAATATTGTAGGTATATATGTTTATTTATCTAAGGTTTGCTCTCGTAGCTTTTCCTCCATGTTGAACAAGTGAGGATCAGTTTAGTACAGCCGCTCTTCAACATTACCACCGCCATGGCTGACGTAGGTGATCTCTAATACACTTCATTACATCTACGTTCATCTGGCCGCACTCTCAAACAACTTTGATATGTATCATATTTATGGTTTGATCATATATCGATAGTTATTCAGGATAGGGTTAAAAGTTTGTCTGTTTAGTATAAACTGTTTATTTTATTGTAATTGTGGACGCATAAAACTGTTTATCTTGAAACTTTTTTCCAGGCTCAAGAGCTGCGTAAGAAACGTACGTTCAGGAAGTTTACATATCGTGGGGTGGACCTGGACCAGCTGCTCGATATGACTAAGTAAGTGGCTAGGATAAAGCTGTGACATAACTAATTATTTAGAATAAAGTTGCAGTCATGGTCGGTCATCCATCATATCCGTGTTCATTATTTATACACAGTTTAGATTTTAAGAAGGTATTGTAAATAATTGATGAGAAACGTTTTACTTACAATTGTACTTCATTGAACCATTGTAGTTATTTCTTGTTAAATTTAAGAACCTAAAACTGTCATTTATGATAAGTTAGGATATCTAGTTTCCCTATCTTGATGACTGGTTCTTGATTCAAGGAACAGAAGCTGCTGTCTCACTCCTCGGATCAGAAACTGGCTCATGCTAGGGATATTCAACTTATCTAAAGGACCCCAATGGAAATAAGTCACTGACTTTTTTGGGTTATCCCAGGATCTCTACACATATGCTGCTATGTATGATAATTCTATGTAACTGTATTTGTGTATACCTGAATAAACTTACTTACTTACTTACTTACTTACTTACTTACTTACTAATTGTGTCCTTGTCTAACCTCTTCTTAAAACTACTCAAGGTCTTAGCTTCAGTGACTTTGTTCCACTCATCCACAATTTTTATTACCTAAGCTGAGATTTCCTATGTCCTCTTTATTCCCGTTTTCCATTTATATACTTCATATTCCTCCAAATTCTGTGCCTATCTCGAAAGTGCAGATTCCATGGTTCATTTCTTTCCAGAGTGCACATTTACTGAGCAAGAGCCTCGACTGCCAAGTAAACTATATACATGTATGTGATCTTTGGCTGCCTAGTAAACTAGGCTGGCAAAAAACTAGTCTTTAATTTTGTCTGTACTAAAATAAGTGCCGGAAATTGGTGTTGTACCTGTACATGATCCTATACATTTTCTTGAGGGAGTGCAGCTGCAATGTTAAATTTGTGCCAAAAGTCTGGCAATCCACTATCTGTTGTCAGTTGTTTTTAACTCCTCAATCCATTGGTTGTATCAAGGATGTCATTGGGTGATAAAAAAAAAAGGCTGTCTTGATATGTCCCCATGTCCTCCAGGAGTTAAGGAGTCCTGAGTGCAAGGTTTCTCAGGGACAGGTCCATCCTTGCTTTACCAGTAGTCATGCTTGAACTACTTGCTGAAGGCCTCAGTCACCCATGCTGTGGTGTTGGATTTCCAAATAACAGGCAACATGCTTTTATCTTTACTATTTAAAGCATGTGGATTCTTGGAGTGATAAGCAGTGGCTCACGTTTAAAGTCTTCTGATGCATTACCACAAAGAAGTAAGCTGAAACAGTATGTTGTGGCCTTTAATCTAATAGTTGTTTTTCCTTGATTCCTGATATATGTTCCAGATGGCATTTTCTAGAGCAAACCTATCTCATCAGCATTAAACACTAGCTTGAGTTTGTAGGCACCCTGAGAAATCTGTTAGTTATGTAGTGTACCTTTCATTGGCAGGATGGCCTGCAGAGGCACTCATTTCACTATATTGTACAACCCACTGCATTCTAAATCTGTAAAACTATCCAGAACTAGATGTGCACTCTTTTTTGGACTTTTCCTCCTCACACACTTGTAGTGGACAATAAAATCACTCATTAATGAACTAATGAAGGGGGGGGGGAGCTGTATGATAATGTTGATAGCCATTCCTGAATTCATGATTGTCCAGTCTGTCTTCTGAAGGTGGACTTTGTCCATTGATGCAGAAGACTGACACTAAGAATATAGTTATTGTAATTTGTATTACTACAGAACAGTACTGTACTGTATAGCAGTTTTATAGCACTCTCTGTAATTTACAGTAATTTTCCTTGCTGGAGAGACCAAGTGTAGACTACCATAATTGATAGTGGTGTCTTAGAATAATTTATATTGTCAGAGGAGCTGTAAAGCTCTACTAGTGAAAATAATGTAGATGGTCGAGAACCATACATCCTCTTGGCACCCCTACTTGCTTTAGAAGCAATTGTTAAGTACAGTACCTAATATGAATACCTAATAAAAGTGTACTGAACACTTGACAGTGCTTAGTAGAAACCCACATGGAGACGAACTCGGAAAATGAAATTGTATATTTTAACCCCCTACTGGGGCCCTCTTCAGCATGTATAAAAATGAAAGGAGAGCCCATGTCCCATGGCTTGATCGCTAGTGCACTCAACTCTCACACTGAGGTCCAGAGTTTGAATCTCCGGTACAGCTGGAAAACATTAGGGATGCGTTTCCATAAGACAGTTGCTGTCCCTGTTCACCCATCAGTGTAAAATGGGTACCTGGGTGTTAGTCTACTAGTGTGGGTCACATCCTGGGACAAAACTGACTTGATTTGTCCAAAATGCTCATCATAACCAGCAGCTTTCTATATAGTAGTGTGTCATTGATGTCAGCTAGGCCTGTAATACCTTGTACATGTACTTGTAGAAATAGATTTGTTATGATGTCTTAGATTCCCTAGTGATTTTAATTTCATATATTCTCTTCACTTTTATTTCTTTTTTATTCTCACTGACCATTTAATTACACTCATCCTGGAGAACAGGAAAATAATTTCCTACCTTCAGATCTGCTCTTGTAACCTACACATTGATGTTTCTTACTTTACTGGAAACTACTACCCTCTTTTAACTGCTTACTGCTGGTGACCTGTTTCTCATCACTAATCCAGACCGCCTTGCTCAACACTACAGAAGAAAGCCAAGGTGCTCTTTAACCACACTAATCCCACATGACAGCTCAGGCCAGGTAGTAACCTCTTGTGACTACTGTTATTCAGCTTTTAAGTTTGGGCGTGTGTGTTATTACCAATATAGAAAAAATGCTTGCTGCATTTTTTCATTTGCTAAGATTATTACTATTATATTCATGGGAGCACTGAACTTGGTCATACAGTGCTTGGGATAATGTGAAGCATTCAGGTTTGATCCAAGGAACAGAAGGTCTGGTTCAATTTCTTGGATCAATAGCCCCTCACCAGCACTTTTTTTTTTTTTTTTTAATATACAGTGGACCCCCGCTTAACGATCACCTCCAAATGCGACCAATTATGTAAGTGTATTTATGTAAGTGCGTTTGTACGTGTATGTTTGGGGGTCTGAAATGGACTAATCTACTTCACAATATTCCTTATGGGAAAAAATTCGGTCAGTACTGGCACCTGAACATACTACAGGAATGAAAAAAGTTCGTTAACCGGGGGTCCACTGTACTAGGCTTCTTAGGTATACACATATACTACGTATTGTGTAATATTGAGTGGCAAACTAAGTGACTGGACTAGATGTGTTTCATCCAGTCATAAAACAAGCTCATAGATTAAATTTGAGGTTTATTGGGGTTTAAATCTTATTTTAAATTCCCTATGCATCTTAAGGACATTATGAATATGATTAATTGAGCTTAACTCTTTCAGGGTCTGTCCCGTAGATCTACGGCTTTACGTTCAGGGTCCAAACTGTAGATCTACGCCATGAGCTCAGCTCACTCTGATAAACTGTGAATGGTAAATTTGGGCCTATATATGAGAGAATACAGTGGTCCCTCGCTTTTCGTAGTTCTCGGCAATCGTAAATTTCGCCAATCATAGGGGTATTTTCGTATAAACATGGACTCGCTTTTCATAGGTTGACTCGCGAATAGTAGTTCGTCCAGGACGCTTACGCACGGTGTGAGCCGGGGAGGCCTCCCTACCCAGCCAGTCTGGCATTGTTTACCAGTGAGTGAAGGTCCCCTCAAGTGCTCCTATGAAATATTTCATAATCCACTCATTTTAGTGCTTGCAAGTACTAAATAAGCTACCATGGCTCCAAAGAAAGCTCCTAGTGCCAAGCCTGTGGTAAAGAAGGTGAGAAATATGTACAGTGACAAAGTCTTGTACCATTTTAGGGAAGTGTTAAAGAGACGCCAGAAACAGAGCTCTCTCCACAGTTACTTTGCGAGACAGGACTAGAGTGACTCAAGGTGGTCCTAGTGGCAATAAGAAAGAGAAGAGAAGCAACCCCAGAGAAGCAATTGGTACCTGAGATGTTGCTGGAAGGGGATTCCCCTTCCAAACTGTAAACAATCCAATCTCTCTCCTCCTCCAATCTCCCATACACTAAGAAGAATCTCCAATAAAGGTAAGTGTTATGCTGTTAATGTTTCATTCATCATTTCCCATTGTATTGTTTACGTACTACATGTATATTTCATGTAAAAATTTTTTTTGTTTTAATACTTCTGAGTGTCAGAAACGGATTAATTGTATTTACATTATTTCTTATGGGGAAAATTGATTCGCAAATCGTAAATTTCGTTTATAGTAGCTCCTCCAGGAACGGATTAATTACGAAAAACGAGGAACCACTGTACATCTATGTGGTATGTGTGCACCACATAAAACAAATCCTGCAGCACACTGTGTATAATGAGAGGAAAAAAAACTGAGACTATGATTTTCGATTAAAACAGCGACTTTGCAGTGTTTTTACGTATGTTTTTTATAGTTTGCGATTTCTTGGTCTTGTTTGATAGAATGGAAGACATTTTACAGAAATAGAGATGATTTTGATTGGTTTTAGCACTGGAAACGGCTTGAAACTGAGCTCAAAGTAGTGGAAATGTTATATTTTTGCCGATGTTCAAGAGTAAACAAACGACCTCACACGTCTAATACACGCCAGCTGGTGGGTCTAATATACATTCACAAATGTGGTGATGATATTTATACAATTATTACAATATTGCATAACAGTAAACCTTCTATTTTTTGGTGTGAATAAAAATTCATTGTGAATAAAATATCAAAATGGAATTTATTTGTAAAGCCTCAAAACATAACTAATGAACAGAGGAAATGTTAGTTTAGTGCCAGAAATACCTACATTGTTTATTCTGGAACCTATTTTGAAATTGGAATATTTTGAACTTTGTGTTAAATCGGCCAAATTACCAATTTCCGATCACTTTATTTTGTAGTTGAAACAGTTGACTTGGCGATTTCTTGTGCTCAATCGATAGAATAGAAGCAATACAAGTGAAATAGCTAAGAATTTGGTCGACTAGAATAATGTAATTAGCCTAAAATGGGAGTCAAAGTCGGCAAAATCGCCGATTCATAAATATCAGTGACACCTCAAAATTTGCGAGAGCATAATTTCGTCAATTTTCCATCAAATTTCGTACTTTGTTTTATTACTATCAAAAAAAGATTCTCTACCATTTCATAAGAAAAACTAACAAATTTTGGTACTAGTTGTACTTAAAATTTAGTAGTGGTCTTCTGTTCTTGTTGGTAGCAATTAGTTATTGCCATTGTAATCTTAGGTTAAGCTTACCTGAAATGCTCTGTATAACTACATCTTTTTACATGCACAACTAAGTGTCCCCTATCTCTACAAACATTGTATCATGCTGAAATACAATATTATTATATTTATTCTTTCATATTCTATAATCTTTATCATACCATTACATTTTCTCCTATCAGCTAGTGAGAGCATATCAAATGTTTTCAGCCTAATTATTAGCTTTTATTTTCTTTAGTATTTTGTAGAACTTTGGAGACAAAAACTTGGAGACAAACTTGGAGACAAAAAGAATGCAGATGTAATATATACAGACATGGTAAACATGAGGAAATTAAATCTTCATCAGAGTACAAAACAAATTCTGGCCACAAAATAGAGCGAAACACCAACGTCAAAGACCTGGGAGTGATCATGTCGGAGGATCTCACCTTCAAGGACCATAACATTGTATCAATCGCATCTGCTAGAAAAATGACAGGATGGATAATGAGAACCTTCAAAACTAGGGAGGCCAAGCCCATGATGACACTCTTCAGGTCACTTGTTCTATCTAGGCTGGAATATTGCTGCACACTAACAGCACCTTTCAAGGCAGGTGAAATTGCCGACCTAGAAAATGTACAGAGAACTTTCACGGCGCGCATAACGGAGATAAAACACCTCAATTATTGGGAGCGCTTGAGGTTCCTAAACCTGTATTCCCTGGAACGCAGGAGGGAGAGATACATGATTATATACACCTGGAAAATCCTAGAGGGACTAGTACCGAACTTGCACACGAAAATCACTCACTACGAAAGCAAAAGACTTGGCAGACGATGCACCATCCCCCCAATGAAAAGCAGGGGTGTCACTAGCACGTTAAGAGACCATACAATAAGTGTCAGGGGCCCGAGACTGTTCAACTGCCTCCCAGCATACATAAGGGGGATTACCAACAGACCCCTGGCAGTCTTCAAGCTGGCACTGGACAAGCACCTAAAGTCAGTTCCGGATCAGCCGGGCTGTGGCTCGTACGTTGGTTTGCGTGCAGCCAGCAGCAACAGCCTGGTTGATCAGGCTGTGATCCACCAGGAGGCCTGGTCACAGACCGGGCCGCGGGGGCGTTGACCCCCGGAACTCTCTCCAGGTAAACTCCAGTATTTTCTAGCTTACTGTCGTTTTACTCCCATTGAAAATAGTGTACTTGAAAGTTTCACTAAAGTATGGAAGTTTATCGTGATTACATAAATATGATCGTCAAATTTTTTTTGTGAATATGATGATGGTATACAATACCAACAAGTTAATAATTAAAACAACACTTGCAACTGTTAGTTATCTTATTCCGAAATGTTTTGCCTACACAGTCAACCTTTTCAGTCTAATAAAGAAGAGGCAGCCGAAGCAGTAGAGATGTGATTGGGCCATTACCCTCAAAGACTTAGTTTTGAGGTGGTCACACTCTCAGCCTGGAGAAAAGTTCTGCTCCATAGTCTGGATGGTTTAGTCATAGGTTGACCAAGATGGTATATAAATTGACAGTGTATTAAGCAGTTGAGAATCCAACAGTCCAATAGTCATATGTTGTCTAATATTGTACAGCCTCTCCTCACTTGACAGAGTTCCATTCCTAAGACCACGTCGGTAAACGATTTCGTCGCTTAGTGAGGAGCATACTATAATAGTTGGTTTGAGTCGACCATCTTTGATATTGTTTTAATGTCATCTTTGCACTATTTATAACATTTGATATATTTTTAAATGTTTATACAGTAGTGTACTGTATATTGTAATAAAAAAGAATAGAGGAAATTGGCTCTGCTGTACATTATTTAGGCATGCATACTGGTCAGAGGGCCTGTCGTAAATCCGAGGCATCGGTAAATGAGTACATTGCTAAGTGAGGAGAGGCTGTATTTCATTTATGTTCGACAGTGGACAGGTTGCATTTCAAATTCTAGTTTATCCGTTTGCTGCATTTCTACCACTAGAATTTTAATAGTTAAATTTTAATCTGTCACTTCTAATGCTTTTTACCAATATTGTCAAGCTTCCTACTGTCTTCAACAAACTCGATTAATCCTCAAATGCTAACTTATTTACAACACTGCATATTTATTGGTTTCAGTGACATTGTAAGGGTTCTTTTTATTAATATCTGGCTGTAATTGTTTAGAAATTGTACTCATAACTGTATGACTGTTAAGTCTTGATAGTCTCTTGTCGCTAATCTGTTCGTTTCCTGAAGAAATTATATTTTGTTTAGCCGTGTCACTCCTGCAGAATTGTTTCCTCTCTCTCTCTTTTCTAGTAATTTCTTAAGCCTTTTGGAAGTCCATAATTTTTTTTTTTGTAAAGTAATCGTTCCGTGTCTTTGTCTAAGACTTGTCAGTGTCAGCAAGATAACCAAAGCATTCTTTAACCCTTAAACTGTCCCAACAGATCTATGTTCACATGCGTAGTGCTCCAAAAGTAGATCTATTTTTTTTTTTTTTTCAAATATAACAAAAAAAAAATGTAGATCAAAGTTTTTTTTTACACGTTTTCAAATGTAAAAAACAAAAAACAAAAAGAAGATTACATTTTTTTACATACTTTCAAATGTTGAAAAAACGTAGATGTACGTTTGGACAGTTTAAAGGTTAAATGTCAGAAAGGGTATGGGCATTTTTCACCCATGTATTGGAGAGGACAAACTGATCAGAAAATACAAAGTGTGTACTTATTGACTCCCTTTTGCACTTATGTATGACTGGTTAACTCTTTTGAGGTCATTGCTGTAGTACTGTGGCTTTAACATCTGGGTCAGTGGCATAGATCTATCTGATGAGCTCAGCTCTCACAACCTGTGAGTGGTAAATTTTGGTCTAGATAAGAGAATAGGTCTATGTCGTGAGTGTGCACCATATAAAAAAAATCCTGCCCCATGCAGTGCATAATGGCGAAAAAAAAGCTGACTGGGTTTTTGGTTGAAAATAGCAACTTTGTGGGTTTTCAGATGGTTTTCATGGTTTTATCCTTGGTTTCTTGGTAGAGTGGAAGATACATTACAGAAATAGAGATGATTTTGATTGGTTTCAGGAATGAAAATAGCTTAAAATTGTGCTCCAAATAACCGAAATAATTTATTTTTCCCAATATTCCAGAGTACACGCATCGCTTGTCAGCAATACGCGTCAAACTGGTTGGTCTATGTTCAAGAGTGCACTGACGTTGTTTATACCATTATTACCATAATGCATGGAAGTGAAAAAAAAAAAAATTTAATAAAAATTCAAAATGGAATTCATCTGTAATATTGGAGAAGCTGGGGACATAACTAATGAACAGGAAATGTTATTTTAGTGCCAAGAATGTCTCCATTGTTTATTCTTGACCCTATATTAAAATTTGTGTAAAATTGGCCAAGTTACCAATTTATGATCACTTTATTGGGTAGTTGAATGGGAGGTTTCTTGTAAATACCTCCTCTTCAAGGGGGGCTCCTTGGCGTGGTGTAGAGGCTCTTGGTCTGAGGAATTAGACCTGTCGGTCTTCTTCTTCAGACCGAACCTAATTACCCCCCATTCTCCCCTCCCCTATTCCATCCTCCCCTCCCCTATCCCATCCTCACGTTTTTCCATTCCTCCTCCTCCTCCTCCCCACCCCTCCCTTTTGCCCTTCCTCTTTTTGGCCTTTGGGATTTCTCCCACAGGCGCGCTA
The DNA here is from genome assembly GCF_038502225.1 of Cherax quadricarinatus. NCBI lineage: Eukaryota > Metazoa > Arthropoda > Malacostraca > Decapoda > Parastacidae > Cherax > Cherax quadricarinatus. The sequence continues at coordinate 55,919,844 of NC_091296.1, forward strand.
GTTCCTAGGTAGGGGAAAGGACACCGGGGTCCATCCCATTCCGTTGAGGTTCTTGGCGGTGGCGTAGTTTGCCGTGGAATCTGGATCGCCTGGGGATGTCCCGATCCCTCTCCTGTATCCCGGAGTAGCTTTGGGTGTCTTTCGGGCGACGGATGTATCTCTGGAAGCCACCTTTCGGATTCCGGGGGTGGTGGCCGAAGGAGGTATGCTTTGTGGCGGATATCCGGCCGCCCTCTCTTTTGTCCACCAAGGTAGCTCGGCAGATGTGAGGTTGCTATCCCGGATTGCTTGTTTACTGGCATGAAGGGTAGGGTATGGCACAGGTTCCATGCTGCATCTGCGCTACTAGCAGTGCTGAGGTCCTCTTGGGCGCAGAGGGAGATTTCCGGCCCTTTCGTTCCTCCTGGGAACTATTCCTCCCCGCTCCCCCCTTTTTTTTATTCTTTTTTTTATTTTTATTTTCTTCTTTCTTTTTTTTTCTTAAAAACAAAAAGCAAAGGAGTAACCTAACCATGGAGAACCCAATCCATGAACCCACTACCCCCGGGCCCCTTCTTGATACCGCACCCCATTCTGACCCTGCCTTGTGTTTAGACCACTCTTCGGACACTCCTGATGCCCCTGTACCTCTTGCTGGTGCTGTTTCCTCACCCGCTTCAGGTACCGGGGCTTCGACTGACTCCTTCGATTTGTCTGAACTCCGCTCTCCTTTGACTATGCTTCCGGCTTCTCCCTCTACGGTACGGCAATTTTCGAATCGTCCGCCCATTTCACGCTGGACCAACTCCGGTCATACTCCTAAACGCCAACGTCGATCTCCTGATGATGCTCCTTCGTTACCTTCCCATTCTACTCGGAAAAGACCGACACGTCAAGCACTCCCTCTCCACGCTCAGTTTCGGACCACACAGTGGACTAAATTCTTTATTTTAAGACCGACTTCTTCTTCTGCCTACCTTTCTGACCATAGTATTGGCAAAGCGCTCCTGCGTCATGTTGGTAGAGATATTTCATTTCATGCTTTCAAGAGCGGTACGTGCATCGTCACTGTCCAGAATGCTACCTAAGCTCATGATCTTTCTCTCCTTTCGAATATCGATACTACTCCTATCACTATTGAAAAACATCTTTCTCTCAATTCTTCTAGTGGTACTGTCATTCTGCCCCATACCATAGTCCAACAGAATTTCCAGTCATGTGGCAATGACATTCTTGAACAGCTGGAACTCCAGGATCTCCCAATCCTCAAAGTAGACACTTATGTCCTTCCTGCCCGGGGGCGGAGACGTTACCCTTGCAGTGTGGCTCGTTTAGCTTTTGACAGCCAAGAACTCCCGTCCTCTGTATATGTCGCGGGACATCAGTTACAAGTTCAAAAGGTGATACCTACACCTCAACAGTGTAGAAATTGCTGGCGTTTTGGTCACCCAGCAAAATATTGCAGATCTATGGCCGAATGCCCAGTCTGTGGTGCCGACGACCATTCTAATACATCTTGCAGTCAACCTCCATCTTGCCTTAATTGTAATGAAGCTCACCCTTCGTACTCCCGCCGTTGCCAGGTCTACTTAAATGAATGTGAAATCCGTTGCCTCAAAGAGGCAGAAGGTCTCCCTTATGCTATGGCAGTTGCTCATCTCCGCCTCCAAGGGAGACTACCCCATGTTTCTTATTCTCGTGTTTCCAAACATCCCCCCACTTCTGGGGTCCCATCTTCTGCAGCCTCTGTTGTTACCCCTCCCATAGCCACTCCGGCATCTAATCCTTTTGCTGTCCTTGGCTCTGACGTCCCAACTACAACTCAGTCTGTTCTCACATCTTCGCGTCCTTCCTCACAAGCCCCAGTATCGACAAGACCTCGTACGACACCTAATACCAATCGCCCCTCTACTTCTCAGAAGTCCAAAAAATCCACATTGCTCAAATCTTCTTTGCCCCTTCCTTCCCTTCTTCCACCTCCACACTTTACCTTTCCAGTCTCTGTACCTAGTTCTTCCCCTCTCTCTGGCTCTATTACAAGTGTGGAGATTCACCCTCCTCCTCGTACTATGCCTTCCACCCCCGTCCCCTCCCAAGTTTCTCCCTCTTCTGCCACCTCCTAGGTTTCTGCCTCTTCTGTCCCCCCCCACACTTCATCTCCAGTCCCTTACACTCTTCCCTCCCCCTCTACTTTGGTACAGTCCATTACTGTCCCAATCTTTACTCACCCTCCTCCTTCTATCTCCAATATGGTCTCCCATACATCTTTGAATTCAGAAACACTTGAAGCCATTTCAGAATATATTGCAGAGACTAAACCTTCAATGGACACTGATTCACTTCCTGTTCCTTCTCTTCCCTCTCCTCCATCTTCACAACCCCATTCTTCGCAACGCTCCGTTCCTTCGCTGCTTGAATGTCTTCCAATGCCACCACACATTGACTTTTCTAACCCCTCTAGTCCGTAGGTGCCTTTACCTACAGATTCCTGGTATTTTCTTCATCGCCAATCATGGCCTATTTACAGTGGAATATCCGCGGCCTCAGGGGTAATCGGGGTGAGCTTCAGATGTTGCTTTCCAGGTTTTCCCCTGTTGGTGCTTGCTTACAAGAACCAAAATTACACTCGGCTGTTTTCCAACCTATCTCAGGCTATAATTTATTGTATTCTTCGGATCCTTTCTCAGATGGGACCTTTAATGAAAGTGCCCTTCTACGCAATGATATTCCGTACTGTCAACTATTTGTTCATACCTCGCTGCATTACACTGCAGCCCGTATCCACTTGAATAAGTGGTTTACAATATGTTCTTTATATCTCTCTCCTTCTCGAGCATTTTCTATCCCAGACTTTGCCTTTCTTGTTTCATCCTTACCACCACCACTTCTGTTACTTGGTGATTTTAATGCCCACCATTTCCTCTGGGGAGGGTCTCATTGTGACTCGCGTGGCATCCAGTTGGAGGCTTTTCTCGCCTCTCACCCCCTCCATGTTTTAAATACGGGTACTCCCACCCATTTTGATCCTCGTACTCATACTCTCTCTCGCATCGATCTATCAGTCTGCTCTTCCTCCACTGCACTAGACTTCACCTGGTCTGCTCTACCGGACTTACATAACAGCGATCATTTTCCAATCATTCTTACTTCTCCTTCCTATTCACCACCTTTCCGTAGCCCTCGCTGGCAATTTTATCGGGCAAATTGGGATCCTTACTCACACCTCACTGCTTTTAGTGAGGTTCCTTCTTCATCCTCCATTGATGAGCTCCTGCACATCTTCTCGATGTCAGTTTATACCGCAGCTTCTCATTCTATACCCCAAACCTCAGGCAGGCATTCTCAGAAGTGCGTGCCTTGGTGGTCTCCTGCTTGTGCTCGTGCAGTACGTTTGAAACGCGCTGCATGGGGCAGGTACCGGTACAATAGAACCGCTGAGAGACTTCTTGATTTTAAGCAGAAGCGTGCGATCGCTCGCCGTGTCATCCGTGAAGCTAAACGCACTTGTTGGCGAGACTGTTTCCACCATCACCTCTGCTTCTTCTATGAGTGCAGTCTGGAAAAAAGTGAGGAAATTGAGTGGTAAATACTCTCCTGACCCGGCTCCTGTTCTACGGGTCGCTGGTGTTGATGTAGCAAACCCTCTCGACGTTGCCATTGAACTTGGCACACATCTGGTCCTTATTTCCCGGGGGCTCCATCTATGCCCCTCGTTTCTTTCCTCAAAGTCTGCCAGAGAGTTAGTACCCTTGAACTTTTCTTCTCTCAGAGAAGAACAGTATAATGTGCCTTTTACACTTCAAGAACTAGAGGCAACGCTCTCAGCTTGCCGATCATCGGCAGCTGGGCCTGACGACATTCATATTCGTATGTTATAACATTTACATCGGTCAGCCCTTGTAGTCCTCTTACACCTCTTCAGTCTTATTTGGGCACAAGGAGTTCTTCCCCAGCTGTGGAAATCTGCCATTATTCTCCCTTTCTGCAAACCGGGTACTACAGGACATGATGCCTCCCACTATCATCCCATCGCTCTTACTAGTGCAGTTTGCAAAGTGATGGAACGTCTCATAAATCGACGTTTAATGTGGTATTTAGAGACGCACAACAGTCTCTCCGCTAGTCAATATGGCTTTCGTAAGGGTCGTTCTACCATAGACCCCTTACTGTGCTTGGATATGTATGTTCGTAATGCCTTTGCGAATAATCACTCAGTTATTGCCATATTTTTTGACCTTGAGAAGGCATATGACACAACTTGGAGGTATAATATTTTGGCCCAGGCCCATTCCCTAGGCCTCCGAGGCAATCTACCATCCTTCCTTTAGAACTTTTTAACTGACAGACATTTCCGTGTTCGAGTCAATAATGTTCTTTCCCCGGACTTCGTCCAAGCTGAAGGTGTCCCTCAGGGATGTGTTCTAAGCACAACACTTTTTCTCCTTGCTATAAATGATTTGGCCTCTGTTCTTCCACCCAATATTTGGTCATCACTATGTTGATGACTTCGCTATTGCTTGTGCAGGCGCTGACTGTCACCTCATTGCAGTTTCTCTCCAGCATGCGGTCGACAGTGTTTCCACTTGGGCCACCACGCATGGGTTTAAATTTTCAAGTACCAAAACTCACCAAATTACTTTCACTAGACGCTCTGTCATCTCCGATCATCCTTTGTATCTCTATGGCTCCCGTATCCCCGAACGTGATAGTCAGGTTTCTAGGCCTTCTCTTTGACTGTAGGTTATCCTGAAAACCTCGCATTACCTCTCTGAAGGCAACTTGTCACAGCCGGCTAAACCTTCTTAAAACCCTTCCTCATCTTTCCTGGGGAGCTGATTGTCGAACTCTGCTTCGCCTACATTCAGCCCTCGTTTTATCGAAACTCGATTATGGTGACCAGATTTATTCCGCGGCCTCTCCTGCTACTCTCTATAGCAGTGGTTCCCAAACTGGGGGTAAATTACCCCCTGGGGGTAATTTAACCATTTTTGGGGGGTAATGGAGGGGTGACAGAAAAAAAGTTATGAATTCTGAAAATCAAGAAAACAATGCGGTACCCGGTATGAGGATTATTGTTAACTTTGTCTTAGTATATAAAGTTGTAAAGTAAACCTATTATAAGTAAGAAATAAAGTTAAACCAAATAACAGTAAACATCAAAAACTAATATACAGTATTAGAAAAGAAGAAATATATAGCTAAGTGTGTGGAAACCCAAAAGTATTTTGACAAGTATGCTTCAGGACAAAAGTCACTCAGTAGCCCAGATCGACCTGTCCAGTACGCGTCACTCACTTCCTGAGGCTGCCTCTATTTCACACTGTCAGTTTATCTGTGAGCATCAGCCGAGGTAGACATAAGCTGGTATGTATGTGTACTGCCCTGTGCAGTATATAGTTAGTATTTACCCACTGTTACTGTGAATTTGTAGCTATTATTAATTTTATATATAATGTATGTGTGGTTCTTACGTTTTCAATGGTTTTGCTAGGATTAGCAGAGTATGCGAGGCTGTATATGTTCACGTTTAGCCATGTATATCAATAATAACAACATTTTGTGAAAGGGGTAACATGCTTTATGTGGCATGTTAAATTGGGTAACAAGCTGAAAAAGTTTGGGAACCACTGCTCTATAGCCTTAACTCTATCCATCACCAAGGATTACGTTTGTGCCTTGGTGCTTTTCGCTCTTCCCCTGTTGAGAGCCTCTATGCAGAAGTGAATGTTCCATCCTTGTCTGATCGCCGTGATGCCCATTGCCTTCGCTACTATGTACGCTCTCACAATCTCCACAATCCTTCCATTTATAGAATGGTCACCGATATTAGTAGACATTCTTTATTCGTTCGCCGCCCCTGTTTGCTCCGTCCCTTTTCTCTTCGCCTACATTCACTCTTGTCTTCCCTTCAGTTACCACCTTCATATGTTCATGTAGCATCTCACTTTTCCCTACCCCCCTGGGAAGTTCCAGCTGTTCGGGTCTGTTCTTTCTCACTCCCTGGCTCGAAAGCTCAACTGCCTACGGTGGCTTCCCGCTCTCTTTTTCTTGATCACTTCCACTCCCATTCTCATGCCACCGCTGTGTACACAGATGGCTCTAAGTCTTCAGACGGCGTCGGATTCGCAGCAGTGTTTCCGGACAGCGTCGTACGGGGGCATTTACTATCTTCAGCTAGCATTTTTACTGCTGAACTGTATGCCATTCTTGCAGCACTTATTCGTATCGCATCTATGCCTGTGTCATCATTTGTAGTAGTCTCAGACTCCCTTAGTGCTCTACAGGCTATACGAAAATTTGATACATCTCATCCCCTAGTTCTCCGTATCCAACTTTGGCTACGCCGTATCTCTACCAAACATAAAGATATTGTTTTTTGTTGGGTCCCTGGTCATGTCGACGTACAGGGCAATGAACAGGCAGACACTGCTGCGCGGTCAGCAATACATGACCTACCAATTTCCTATCGGGGTGTTCCATTTCTGGACTATTTTGCTGCAATAGCTACCCACCTTCGCACCCGTTGGCAACAACGTTGGTCAACTCTGCTCGGTAACAAACTTCATTCTATTAAACCGAGCATAGGTTACTGGCCGTCTTCTTGTCATCAGTGCCGAGGTTGGGAGACCACTCTCTCCCGCCTTCGCATTGGCCACACTCGTCTTACTCATGGGTATCTCATGGAGAGGCACCCTGTTCCTCTCTGTGAGCAGTGTCAAGTTCCAGTATCAATTAGCCACATTCTGTTAGACTGCCCTCTCTATCAACAAGCACGCAGAATTTACCTCCGTCGTCGTCTTCGTTCTACTACTCTCTTTACCTTCCCTTCTTGCTGATGGACCCTCCTTTAATCCTGACTCTCTCATTGACTTCTTGACAACGACTGATTTACTCCACAAACTCTGATGATACTTTTTGCACTCCCCACAGCCCTTTCTAGTTCAGTCTCTTGCTGCCCTTTACCCTTTCACCATCCACTACCCCGCTGTTATCCGTAACCTATTACTCATCCATCTCCCTTTTGCCACCTGATGCCCTCGCTTCCTTCCTGCCCTGCAGCGCTGTATAGTCCTTGTGGCTTAGCGCTTCTTTTTGATTATAATAATAATAATATGCAGAAGTGAATGTTCCATCCTTGTCTGATCGCCGTGATGCCCATTGCCTTCGCTACTATGTACGCTCTCACAATCTCCACAATCCTTCCATTTATAGAATGGTCACCGATATTAGTAGACATTCTTTATTCGTTCGCCGCCCCTGTTTGCTCCGTCCCTTTTCTCTTCGCCTACATTCACTCTTGTCTTCCCTTCAGTTACCACCTTTATATGTTCATGTAGCATCTCACTTTTCCCTACCCCCCTGGGAAGTTCCAGCTGTTCGGGTCTGTTCTTTCTCACTCCCTGGCTCGAAAGCTCAACTGCCTACGGTGGCTTCCCGCTCTCTTTTTCTTGATCACTTCCACTCCCATTCTCATGCCACCGCTGTGTACACAGATGGCTCTAAGTCTTCAGACAGCGTCGGATTCGCAGCAGTGTTTCCGGACAGAGTCGTGCGGGGGCATTTACTATCTTCGGCTAGCACTTTTACTGCTGAACTGTATGCCATTCTTGCAGTACTTATTCGTATTGCATCTATGCCTGTGTCATCATTTGTAGTAGTCTCAGACTCCCTTAGTGCTCTACAGGCTATATGAAAATTTGATACATCTCACCCCCTAGTTCTCCGTATCCAACTTTGGGTACGCCGTATCTCTGCGAAGCATAAAGATATTATTTTTTGTTGGGTCCCTGGTCATGTCGACGTACAGGGCAATGAACAGGCAGACGCTGCTGTGCGGTCAGCAGTACATGACCTACCAATTTCCTATAGAGGTGTTCCATTTCTGGACTATTTTGCTGCAATAGCTACCCACCTTCACGCCCATTGGCAACAACGTTGGTCAACTCTGCTTGGTAACAAACTTCATTCTATTAAACCGAGCATAGGTTACTGGCTGTCTTCTTGTCATCAGTGTCGTGGTTGGGAGACCACTCTCTCCCGTCTTCGCATTGGCCACACTCGTCTTACTCACGGGTATCTCATGGAGAGGCACCCTGTACCTCTCTGTGAGCAGTGTCAAGTTCCAGTATCGATTAGCCACATTCTGTTAGACTGCCCTCTCTATCAATGAGCACGCAGAATTTACCTCCAATGCCGTCTTCGTTCTACTACTCTCTCTTTACCTTCCCTTCTTGCTGATGGACCCTCCTTTAATCCTGACTCTCTCATTGACTTCTTGACAACGACTGATTTACTCCACAAACTCTGATGATGATACCTTACGTACTCCCCTCAGCCCTTTCTAGCTCAATCTCTTGCTGCCCTTTACCCTTTCACCATCCACTGCTCCTCTGTTATCCGTAACCTATTACTCATCCACCTCCCTTTTGCCACCTGATGCCCTCGCTTCCTTCCTGCCCTGCAGTGCTGTATAGCCCTTGTGGCTTAGCGCTTCTTTTTGATTATAATAATAATAATTGTGAATCCCTTCACTAAATATTACCCTGCTCACACTCCAACAGCTCATCAGGTCCCAAATACCATTTGTCTCCATTCACTCCTATCTAACATGCACATGCACGCTTGCTGGAAGTCCAAGCCCCTCGCCCACAAAACCTCATTTACCCTCTCCTCCAACCTTTTCGAGAACGACCCCTACCCCACCTTCCTTGCCCTACAGATTCATACGCTCTCCATGTCATTCTACTTTGATCCATTCTCTCTAAACGACCAAACCACCTCAACAACCCCTCTTCAGCCCTCTGACTAATACTTTTATTAACTCCACACCACCTAATTTCAAAACTCCAAATTTTCTGCATAATATTTACACCACACAGCCCTTAGGACATCTCAACTGCCTCCAACTGCCTCCTCGCTGCAGCATTTACAACCCAAGTTTCATAGCCATATAAGAGTGTTGGTACTACTATACTTACATTCCCTTCTTTCCCTCCATAGATAACGTTTTTTTTGTCTCCACATGTACCTCAACGCACCACTCTCCTTTTTTACTTCATCAATTCTATGATTAACCTCATCCTTCATAAATCCATCTGCTGACACATCAACTCCCAAATATCTGAAAACGTTCACTTCTTCCATTCTCCTCCACAATTTGATATCCAATTTTTCTTTATCTAAATCATATGATACCCTCATCACCTCACTGCTAATTTCAGGATGTAATCTTCCATGCATTGCTACACAATTTATTTGTAAGGTACCTTGTAACGAATAGCTCGTACAAATGAGGTAGTGGGCTTCACATCTGCACCATCTATGTTAACACTCAGTTCAAGGTTATACAGTATTAGATAAATTCGGTGTCAGTGAGGCCATCTGCATTGTCTTGATTCCTGTTACCTGTGCACAGAATATCCTCCTTCACTGCAGTTAATTTACTTTTACATGTTTTTATTGGCAATATTATCAACTGCACCAGTGATGTAAAAACATTTGGTTACCTATCAAAAATTTCAGTGAGCAGCTGGTCGAGTTGTTTCCCTGCCGCCAACGTCGTCGTTTCCAGCGGGGACTGAAGCGCAAACACATGGCCCTTCTAAAAAGACTGCGTAAAGCTAAAAAGGAGTGCCCTGCTCTTGAAAAACCTGCTGTTGTAAAGACACACTTACGTGACATGATCATTGTTCCCGAAATGGTGGGATCTATGGTGGGTGTATACAACGGCAAAACCTTCAATCAAGTTGAAATTAAGGTTAGTATGTTGGTAAGACTGTGTTGTAATGGATGTTAATACGTATAATTGAATATGGATACTGCTGATTTATTTGCAGAATCCTGCATATATTTTTTGAGGACATTACTGTGAGGTAAGCCAGTGTTGCAAGAGACCTACTTCAAGTTTGGATGGAGAAGTCCAAATATTCAGTTCATTCAGGTATGTTGGTATTAAGAATGTGTGAATAGTGTTCTGAGGCCTTTAGTGAGGAATCTGCATGAAAGGTTACTAGTTACAGGCACAGTATCAGGTTTAATTTGTTAGATTTTCATAAGCAAATTATTGGAAAATAGAATTTTAACCACATTCTTCTCCCACTGAGTTAGGGTGCCCCCTCCCTTCTCAAAAAAAAAAGGGGGGGGGGGGGATTAATCATTCATTCAATAGCTTTCTTGTCAGAAGTGCAAAAATCACAAATTGTAAAAAATTGTCAGAGTTTAAGATTGTGTGATGTAGAATGTGTCAATTTTATTTTTTTATGCAATTGGTGAATTATAAATAATAGGATGATCATTTAAACTGAGGTCCCCCACATTTTTTCCTTAGTCACTCTGTCTGTAGGAAATGGCCTGTGGTAAAAACGATAATTTTTAATTCACAGCTACATTGTATGGGGGTAAAATATCAGTATTTCATATTAAATTAGAGCCTGCATTGAGAGGAAAAAATTTTATGTTTACACTTGTTTTGTAAAAGTATTTGAAAAAATGAACCCATAGCAATGGTTGATCAGATTGAGGTCAATAGGTTAATCATTTCCTCTGGAATTTGTATAAAATATGATATTGGCTATGGATTATTGAAAGTTAAGGTTTTAATTGAAGTGTATTTTGTTTTACATAAAATACTGTAAAATTTTTTTAAAGTGCTAAATGATTTTTCAGATTTGTCACTAACACAAGACTTTATTAATCATGTATTTACACTTCTTTAAAGCCATGACTATTTTGATTTTAGAAAATACTTTGAGTGGGCAATGATAAAATACTTTTAAAACTGTGATGGTTATAATCATTGACAGTGTAGATTTTTGATATTTATATCTTGTATAAAAAAATTCAACTTAACTGTGCACTTTCTTTTTCAGCCGGAGATGATCAGTCATTATTTAGCAGAGTTTTCTATAACTTACAAACCAGTGAAGCATGGTAGGCCTGGTATTGGTGCCACCCACAGCTCTAGGTTCATCCCTCTCAAGTAAATTGTAATAAAGAAATGACAGTAATACTCGTTTCATTCATATTCATTCGACTACAGCATATTTAGGTAGTTACTCAAAAGACCCTTTAAGCAGGTGCCTTAACCCTTTTAAGTGTCTTGACCCACTATCTGAAGTGCCCACAGCATCCAAGAATTTAATTTATTTTTTCTCATGTAACGGTAGAGAATCTTTTTCATCAAGGTAATAAAATGAAAGAAACATGAAATTTGATGAAAAATTTGTGAAATTACACTTTTCAAATTTTGCTGTGTCTCCAACATTTACACGTCAATGCTTTTTGCCCACATTGTCTTATTTTAGGCCAATTGCATTGTTCCAGTAGACCAAATTCATAGCTATTTCACTAATATAACTTCATTTTATCAATTTACCATAAACCTCCCAGTCGACTATTTCAATTGCCCAGTGAATTGATCAGAAATGATAATTTCACAAATTTCAGAATAGTTCAGGATAAACAGAACAGGCATTCCTGGCACTAAAATAACATTACCTCTACTCATTAGTTACATTCCCTAGTTTTACACATGAATTCCATTTTTAATATTTATTCACAAAAAAAAAAATTTACTGTTATGAATTATTGTAATGTATAAATATCTGCATTTGTGAATGCACATTGGACGAGTGAGGTGATTTATTGACTCTGGAATATTGGCAAAAATCAACCATTACTGCTACTTTGAGCTCACTTTCAAGTTACTTTTGGTCCTGAAACCACTCAAAATCATCCCTATTTCTGTAACATATCTTCCATTTTATTATCAAAAAGAAGCTCTGAACCTACGAGCCTCGTCAAGGGGGGCTCCTTGGCGTGGTGAAGAGGCTCCTGGTCTGAGGAATTAGCCCTGTCGGTCTTCTTCCTCAGACCGAACCTAATTACCCCCCATTCTCCCCTCCCCTATCCCATCCTAGCCATCCTCCCCTTTTTCCATTCCTCCTCCTCCCCACCCCTCCCTTTTGCCCTTCCTCTTTTTGGCCTTTGAGATTTCTCCCACAGGCGCGCTAGTTCCTAGGTAGGGGAAAGGACACCGGGGTCCATCCCATTCCGTTGAGGTTCTTGGCAGTGGCGTAGTTTGCCGTGGAATCTGGATTGCCTGGGGGATGTCCCAATCCCTCTCCGGTATCCCGGAGTAGCTTTGGGGGTCTTTCGGGCGACGGGTGTATCTCTGGAAGCCACCTTTCGGATTCCGGGGTTGGTGGCCGAAGGAGGTACGCTTTGTGGTGGATATCCGGCCGCCCTCTCTTTTGTCCACCAAGGTAGCTCGGCAGATGTGAGGTTGCTATCCCGGATTGCTGGTTTACTGGCATGAAGGGTAGGGTATGGCACGGGTTCCATGCTGCATCTGCGCTACTAGCGGTGCTGAGGTCCTCTTGGGCGCGGAGGGAGATTTCCGGCCCTTTCATTCCTCCTGGGAACTATTCCTCCCCGCTCCCCCCTTTTTTTATTCTTTTTTTTTTATTTTTATTTTCTTCGCTTTTTGTTTTTAAGAAGAAAAAAGAAAGAAAAGGAGTAACCTAACCATGGCAGCCCTAGTCCATGAACCCACTACCCCCGGGCCCCTTCTTGATACCGCACCCCATTCTGACCCTGCCTTGTGTTTAGACCACTCTTCGGACACTCCTGATGCCCCTGTACCTCTTGCTGGTGCTGTTTCCTCACCCGCTTCAGGTACCGGGGCTTCGACTGACTCCTTCGATTTGTCTGAATTCCGCTCTCCTTTGACTATGCTTCCGGCTTCTCCCTCTACGGTACGGCAATTTTCGAATCGCCCGCCCATTTCACGCCGGACCAACTCTGGTCCTACTTCTAAACGCCAACGTCAATCTCCTGATGATGCTCCTTCGTTACCTTCCCATTCTACTCGGAAAAGACCGACATGTCAAGCACTCCCTCTCCACGCTCAGTTTCGGACCACACAGTGGACTAAATTCTTTACTTTAAGACCGACTTCTTCTGCCTACCTTTCTGACCATAGTATTGGCAAAGCGCTCCTGCGTCATGTTGGTAGAGATATTTCATTTCATGCTCTCAAGAGCGGTATGCGCATCGTCACTGTCCAGAATGCTACCCAAGCTCATGATCTTTCTCTCCTTTCGAATATCGATACTACTACTATCACTATTGAAAAACATCTTTCTCTCAATTCTTGTAGTGGTACGATCATTCTGCCCCATACCATAGTCCAACAGAATTTCCAGTCATGTGGCAATGACATTTTTGAACAGCTGGAACTCCAGGATCTCCTAATCCTCAAAGTAGACACTTATGTCCTTCCTGCCCGGGGGCGGAGACGTTACCCTTGCAATGTGGCTCGTTTAACTTTTGACAGCCGTGAACTCCCGTCCTCTGTATATGTCGCGGGACATCGGTTACAAGTTCGAAAGGTGATACCTACACCGCAACAATGTAGAAATTGCTGGCGTTTTGGTCACCCAGAGAAATATTGCAGATCTATGGCCGAATGCCCAGTCTGTGGTGCCGACGACCATTCTAATACATCTTGCAGTCAACCTCCATCTTGCCTTAATTGTAATGAAGCTCACCCTTCGTACTCCCGCCGTTGCCAGGTCTACTTAAATGAACGAGAAATCCGTTGCCTCAAAGAGGCAGAAGGTCTCCCTTATGCTATGGCAGTTACTCATCTCCGCCTCCAAGGGAGACTACCCCATGTTTCTTATTCTCGTGTTTCCAAACATCCCCCCACTTCTGGGGTCCCATCTTCTGCAGCCTCCTCTGTTGTTACCCCTCCCATAGCCACTACGGCATCTAATCCTTTTGCTGTCCTTGGCTCTGACGTCCCGACTACAACTCTGTTCTCACATCTTCGCGTCATTCCTCACAAGCCCCAGTATCGACAAGACCTCGTACGACACCTAATACCAATCGCCCCTCTACTCAGAAGTCCCAAAAAATCCACATTGCTCAAATCTTCTTTGCCCCTTCCTTCCCTTCTTCCACCTCCACATTTTACCTTTCCAGTCTATGTACCTAGTTCTTCCCCTCTCTCTGGCTCTATTACAAGTGTGGAGATTCACCCTCCTCCTCGTACTATGCCTTCCACCCCCGTCCCCTCCCAAGTTTCTCCCTCTTCTGCCACCTCCCAGGTTTCTGCCTCTTCTGTCCCCCCCCCACACTTCATCTCCAGTCCCTTACACTCTTCCCTCCCCCTCTACTTTGGTACAGTCCATTACTGTCCCAATCTTTACTCACCCTCCTCCTTCTATCTCCAATATGGTCTCCCATACATCTTTGAATTCAGAAACACTTGAAGCCATTTCAGAATATATTGCAGAGACTAAACCTTCAATGGACACTGAATCACTTCCTGTTCCTTCTCTTCCCTCTCCTCCATCTTCACACCCCCATTCTTCGCAATGCTCCGTTCCTTCGCTACTTGAACGTCTTCCAATGCCACCACACGTTGACTTTTCTAACCCCTCTAGTCCGTAGGTGCCTTTACCTACAGATTCCTGATATTTACTTCATCGCCAATCATGGCCTGTTTACAGTGGAATATCCTCAGGGGTAATCGGGGTGAGCTTCAGATGTTGCTTTCCAGGTTTTCCCCTGTTGGTGCTTGCTTACAAGAACCAAAATTACACTCGGCTGTTTTCCAACCTATCTCGGGCTATAATGTATTGTATTCTTCGGATCCTTTCTCAGATGGGACCTTTAATGAAAGTGCCCTTCTTCTACGCAATGATATTCCGTACTGTCAACTATTTGTCCATACCTCGCTGCATTACACTGCAGCCAGTATCCACTTGAATAAGTGGTTTACAATATGTTCTTTATATCTCTCTCCTTCTCGAGCATTTTCTATCCCAGACTTTGCATTTCTTGTTTCATCCTTACCACCACCACTTCTGTTACTTGGTGATTTTAATGCCCACCATTTCCTCTGGGGGGGGGGGTCTCATTGTGACTCACGTGGCATCCAGTTGGAGGCTTTTCTCGCCTCTCACCCCCTCCATGTTTTAACCCTTTGAGGGTCGACAGGCCCTCTCCGAAACTCGTTCTCAGGGTCGGCCAAATTTCAAAAAAAAAAAAAATTATTTTTTCTTATGAAAAAAGTTTTTTTTTTCTAAACATTATAGGATAAACAAAAAAAATTTACCATCAATACTTACGGAGATATGGATGCATGAAGTTTGCAGAAAATGAGCCGCGTATGGCAACAGCGGCGACTGCCGCTCACCCGGTAAACTTTAGTTTACTTGTATTTGAAGGTTTGTTGTTTTTTTCACTATTTTATTTTTTCACATAACTTATGTGGCCTGTGAGACCAAAGTAAGGTGCAATGTACATTTATACACTCGTTGTATACAACACAATAAGCACACAAACATAATTATCAATATATTGTTTACAAAACTTGTTTACAAAAACAAACAATACAACACATTGTTTATTATTATTGTTCTATAATATATATACCAATATAGTCACTGAACATATTCCTATTAGTTCTGCAGCTTGTGGAACTCTGAAACATGGTGTCATACACAATGGTGTTTTATCTTTCTCCCTCATTCTATCTCTTTCAATCTCTCTCTCTCTTTCTATCTGTCTGTCTATCTCTGTCTCACAGGTACACATAAATACAAGTATACATAGTATAAATTACCTAGGATAACCCAAGAAATCCAGACAAAGTGCTATACTCTGCTTGAAGATGTGAGTAAAAGTGATGACACAGTCTTGTGGCTCTCTGAGACAGAGAGCTAGACGGATAGACAGATAGACAGGGAGCTTGACAGACATACAAATAGACAGACAGAAATGTTAGTGTACCAGTACCAGTGTACTAGTGTTCCACCCTCCTCCTCCTCTTCTTCCTCTTCCTCCTCTTCCCCCTACTCTTCCTCCTCTTCCCCCTACTCTTCCTCCTCTTCCCCCTACTCTTCCTCATACTCTTCCTCTTCCTCCTCTTCCTCTTCCTCCTCTTCCTCTTCTTCCTCTTCCTCCTACTCATCCTCTTCTTCCTCTTCCTCCTACTCTTCCTCCTCCTCCTCTTCTTCCTCCTCCTCCTCCTCTTCTTCCTCTTCCCCCTAATCTTCCTCCTACTATTCCTCTTCCTCCTCCTCTTCCTCTTATTCCTCTTCCTCCTACTCTTCCTCTTCCTTCTCCTCCTCTTCCTCCTCCTCCTCTTCTTCCCCCTACTCTTCCTCCTTCTCCTTCTCCTCCTCCTCGTCCATAGTGTAAATTACAAGGAGTCGGCAGCTGTCAAAGTGACATATTGGCTCATTACTCTTTCCCCCTCCGGCCTGTCAAAACAATGGGGTCGGATGCTGCTTCCCCTCCTCCATTCTATCTAATTATCTTTCTCCCTCATTCTATCTGTCTGTCTATCTCTGTCTCACATGTACACATAAATACAAGTATACATAGTATAAATTACCTAGGATAACCCAAGAAACCCAGACAAAGTGCTATACTCTGCTTGAAGATGTGAGTAAAAGTGATGACGCAGTCTTGTGGCTCTCTAAAACAGAGAGCTAGATGGATAGACAGGGAGCTTGACAGACAGGCAAATAGACAGACAGAAATGTTAGTATACCAGCAAAAACAAAGGGAGGGCGATGTTCATCTCATCTTTTGGCATCAGCTCTACCCTCATTTACCCTCATCAAACGTCAGCACTTATCAGATGTTATCTCCCCTTATCTTGTTACTGTCATGGGTGAACATTTATTATTACATATTATTATTATGTATTATTATTATTATGTATTATTATTATTATGTATTATTATTATTATTATTATTATGTATTATTATTATGTATTATTATCATTACGTATTCTTCTTCTTCTTCCTCCTCCTCCTCCTCCTCCTCTTCTTCCTCCTCCTCCTCCTCCTCCTCCTCTTCTTCCTCCTCCTCCTCCTCCTCCTCCTCTTCTTCCTCCTCCTCCTCCTCCTCCTCCTCTTCTTCCTCCTCCTCCTCCTCCTCCTCCTCTTCTTCCTCCTCCTCCTCCTCTTCTTCCTCCTCCTCCTCTTCTTCCTCCTCCTCCTCCTCTTGCCTCCTCCTCCTCCTCCATTCTTGGAACAAGTTTGAAGAGCTTGTAGTTCATAATCACTATCATTATCATCACCAATGCTCACATCTGAGTCTGGGATTTTGGAAAATAGGAGTTTCCTCTTTGATTCTGGTACAACTGAACGATGGCCCAGCACCAGAGGTGGAAGGCTGTGGGTTGTCTGGGTTTTCCTCACTATTACCCATATTATTGTCATTAGTTTCGGTCAAAACCTCACCAGAACCTTGAAACTCATCTTCACTGTCACTTCCATCTGTATTAGAACTGTCACTGGGGAACAAAAGTGTCCCAATTCGCCGAGGAGTGAGGAACTTCTTACCGCAGGGCACGGTGGAAATTGTGTACTATGATGGCATTCCCACAATGCACCACTGGGTCCCAGATTTTTTTCCTACTGCGCACACCCACCACACAGACCCATTCTCTCACA
Source organism: Cherax quadricarinatus (assembly GCF_038502225.1). Classification (NCBI taxonomy): domain Eukaryota; kingdom Metazoa; phylum Arthropoda; class Malacostraca; order Decapoda; family Parastacidae; genus Cherax; species Cherax quadricarinatus. The sequence continues at coordinate 55,937,301 of NC_091296.1, forward strand.
TCTAGGCTTATCAGCCTTTTCCTGCGAGATTTGAGGCCGCTAGAATTTATGCGTACTAGTACGTCAAAAACCCCTACGCGTAAGACGTACTAGTACGACCAAAACCCTCAAAGGGTTAAATACGGGTACTCCCACCCATTTTGATCCTCGTACTCATACTCTCTCTTGCATCGATCTATCAGTCTGCTCTTCCTCCACTACACTAGACTTCACCTGGTCTGTTCTACCAGACTTACATAACAGCGATCATTTTCCGATCAGTCTTACTTCTCCTTCCTATTCACCACCTTTCCGTAGCCCTCACTGGCAATTTGATCGGGCAAATTGGGATCTTGACTCACACCTCACTGCTTTTAGTGAGGTTCCTTCTTCTTCCTCCATTGATGAGCTCCTACACATCTTCTCGACGTCAGTTTATACCGCAGCTTCTCATTCTATACCCCAAACCTCAGGCAGGCATTCTCAGAAGTGCGTGCCTTGGTGGTCTCCTGCTTGTGCTCGTGCAGTATGTTTGAAACGTGCTGCATGGGGCAGGTACCGGTACAATAGAACCGCTGAGAGACTTCTTGATTTTAAGCAGAAGCGTGCGATCGCTCGCCGTGTCATCCGTGAAGCTAAACACACTTGTTGGCGAGACTGTTTCCACCATCACCTCTGCTTCTTCTATGAGTGCAATCTGGAAAAAAGTGAGGAAATTGAGTGGTAAATACTCTCCTGACCCGGCTCCTGTTCTACGGGTCGCTGGTGTTGATGTAGCAAACCCTCTGGACGTTGCCATTGAACTTGGCACACATCTGGTCCGTATTTCCCGAGGGCTCCATCTATGCCCCTCGTTTCTTTCCTCAAAGTCTGCCAGAGAGTTAGTACCCTTGGACTTTTCTTCTCTCAGAGAAGAACAGTATAATGTGCCTTTTACACTTCAAGAACTGGAGGAAACGCTCTCACCTTGCCGATCATCGGCAGCTGGGCCTGACGACATTCATATTCGTATGTTACAACATTTACATCGGTCAGCCCTTGTAGTCCTCTTACACCTCTTCAATCTTATTTGGCCACAAGGAGTTCTTCCCCAGCTGTGGAAATCTGCCATTGTTCTCCCTTTCCGCAAACCGGGTACTACAGGACATGATGCTTCCCACTATCGCCCCATCGCTCTTACAAATGCAGTTTGCAAAGTGATGGAACGTCTCGTAAATCGACGTTTAATGTGGTATTTAGAGACACAACAGTCTCTCCACTAGTCAATATGGCTTTCGTAAGGGTCGTTCTACCATAGACCCCTTACTACGCTTGGATACGTATGTTCGTAATGCCTTTGCGAATAATCACTCAGTTATTGCCATATTTTTTGACCTTGAGAAGGCATATGACACAACTTGGAGGTATAATATTTTGGCCCAGGCCCATTCCTTAGGCCTCCGAGGCAATCTACCATCCTTCCTTAAGAACTTTTTAACTGACAGACATTTCCGTGTTCGAGTCAATAATGTTCTTTCCCCGGACTTCGTCCAAGCTGAAGGTGTCCCTCAGGGATGTGTTCTAAGAAACCATACCCCCGGCCGGGATTGAACCCGCGGTCATAGTCTCCAGTCGCGACGGGCTGGAGTTTTGAGACTATGACCGCAGATTCAATCCCGGCCGGGGGTATGGTTTGTTTGCAATCGTGTCATGACGATTTCTTAAGTTATGTGTTCTAAGCATAACACTTTTTCTCCTTGCTATAAATGATTTGGCCTCTGTTCTTCCACCCAATATTTGGTCATCACTCTGTTGATGACTTTGCTATTGCTTGTGCAGGCGCTGACTGTCATCTTATTGCAGTTTCTCTCCAGCATGCGGTCGACCGTGTTACCACTTGGGCCACCACGCATGGGTTTAAATTTTCAAGTACCAAAACTCTCCAAATTACTTTCACTAGACGCTCTGTTATCTCCGATCATCCTTTGTATCTCTATGGCTCCCATATCCCCAAACGTGATACAGTCAGGTTTCTAGGCCTTCTCTTTGACCGTCGGTTATCCTGGAAACCTCACATAACCTCTCTGAAGGCAACTTGTCACAGCCGGCTAAACCTTCTTAAAACCCTTGCTCATCTTTCCTGGGGAGCTGATCGTCAAACTCTGCTTCGCCTACATTCAACCCTCGTTTTATCGAAACTCGATTATGGTGACCAGATTTATTCCGCGGCTTCTCCTGCTACTCTCTCTAGCCTTAACTCTATCCATCACCAAGGATTACGTTTGTGCCTTGGTGCTTTTCGCTCTTTCCCTGTTGAGAGCCTCTATACAGAAGCGAATGTTCCATCCTTGTCTGATCGCCGTGATGCCCATTGCCTTCGCTACTATGTACGCTCTCACGATCTACACAATCCTTCCATTTATAGAATGGTCACCGATATTAGTAGACATTCTTTATTCGTTCGCCGCCCCTGTTTGCTCCGTCCCTTTTCTCTTCGCCTACATTCACTCTTGTCTTCCCTTCAGTTACCACCTTTATATGTTCATGTAGCATCTCACTTTTCTCTACCCCCCTGGGAAGTTCCAGCTGTTCGGGTCTGTTCTTTCTCACTCCCTTGCTCGAAAGCTCAACTGCCTACGGTGGCTTCCCGCTCTCTTTTTCTTGATCACTTCCACTCCCATTCTCATGCCACCGCTGTGTACACAGATGGATCTAAGTCTTCAGATGGCGTCGGATTCGCAGCAGTGTTTCCGGACAGCGTCGTGCGGGGACTTTTACTATCTTCAGCTAGCATTTTTACTGCTGAACTGTATGCCATTCTTGCAGCACTTATTCGTATCGCATCTATGCCTGTGTCATCATTTGTAGTAGTCTCAGACTCCCTTAGTGCTCTACAGGCTATACGAAAATTTGATACATCTCATCCCCTAGTTCTCCGTATCCAACTTTGGCTACGCCGTATCTCTACCAAACATAAAGATATTGTTTTTTGTTGGGTCCCTGGTCATGTCGACGTACAGGGCAATGAACAGGCAGACACTGCTGCGCGGTCAGCAGTACATGACCTACCAATTTCCTATAGAGGTGTTCCATTTCTGGACTATTTTGCTACAATAGCTGCCCACCTTCGCGCCCGTTGGCAACACCGTTGGTCAACTCTGCTTGGTAACAAACTTCATTCTATTAAACCGAGCATAGGTTACTGGCCGTCTTCTTGTCATCAGTGTCGTGGTTGGGAGACCACTCTCTCCCGTCTTCGCATTGGCCACACTAGTCTTACTCACGGGTATCTCATGGAGAGGCACCCTGTACCTCTCTGTGAGCAGTGTCAAGTTCCAGTATCGATTAGCCACATTCTGTTAGACTGCCCCCTCTATCAACGAGCACGCAGAATTTACCTCCAATGCCATCTTCGTTCTACTACTCTCTCTTTACCTTTCCTTCTTGCTGATGGACACTCCTTTAATCCTGACTCTCTCATTGACTTCTTGACAACGACTGATTTACTCCACAAACTCTGATGATGATACCTTACGCACTCCCCTCAGCCCTTTCTAGCTCAGTTTCTTGCTGCCCTTTACCCTTTCACCATCCACTGCTCTGCTGTTATCCGTAACCTATTACTCATCCACCTCCCTTTTGCCACCTGATGCCCTCGCTTCCTTCCTGCCCTGCAGCGCTGTATAGCCCTTGTGGCTTAGCGCTTCTTTTTGATTATAATAATAATGAACCTAAGAGGGTCATGCAGCGCCACCAGGCAGGGAAGTATGCAGGGGTATTGGGTAGGGAGAGGGATGATGATTAGGTCATGGAGTGCAGGGGTAGAGGGCAGCAAGAGATTGAGTTAGAATGGGCTGTGAGGAGTATTAGTCATCATCATCAGAGTTTGTACAGTAAATTAGTTGCTGTCAAAAAGTCAATGAGAGTGGGTTAAAGGAGGGTCCATCAGCAAGAAGGGAAGGTAAAGTAAGGGCAGTAGAGTGGTGATAACGACGGATGTAAATTCTGGGTGCTCGTTGATAGTGGGCAGTCGAACAGAAAGTGGAACCTGACAATTCTCAGAGTGGAACAGGGCGCCTCTCCACGAGATACCCTAAGATGAGTGTGGCTGATGCGAAGACAGGAGGGAGTGGTCTCCCAACCTCAACATGGATAAGACAGCCAAAAACCTATACTCGGTTTAATAGAATGTAGTTTATTACGGAGCAGATCAGACCAACGTTGTTGCCAACAGGTGCGAAGCAATTACAGCAAAGTAGTCTGTGAATGGAACACGTCTATATGAAATTGGGAGGTCATATACTGCTGACCGCGCAGCAATCTCTACCTCTTCATTGCCCTGTACATCAACAAGACCAGGAACCCAACAACAACAAAAAAAAAATTTGTGCTTGCTAGAGATGTGTGTAACCAAAGTTGGATACGAAGAACCAGGAGATGAGGCGTTATCAAATTTTTGTATAGCCTGTAAAGCACTAAGGGAGTCTGAAATGACCCCAAATGGTAACAGGCATAGATGCAGTATGAATAAGTGCTGTGAGAATGGCATACAATTCAGTGGCAAAAATGCTAGCTGGAAGTAAGAAGTGCCCTTGCACGGAACTGTCTGGAAACAACAACGAATCTGACGTCATTAGAAGACTTGGGACTATTGGTGTACACTGTGATAGCATGAGAATGAGATCAGAAGTGGTCAAGAAAAAGAGAGCGAGAAGCCACAGTAGGCAGTTGGGCTTTTACACATGGCAGTGGGAAAGAAGACACGAACCATCAGAACGTCCCAATGGGGTAGGGAAAAGTGAGATGCTACATGAACATAAAAAGGTGGTAACTGAAGAGAAGACGAGTGAATGTAGGCGAAGGGAAAGGGAATGGAGTAAACAGGGGCGACGAACAAATAAAGAACGTCTACTAATATCAGCAACTATCCTACATATTTCCATTTTATTAAATGAGACTGAGAATACAACAATCCAAACATACACCATAAAGTTGCTATTTTAAACCTAAAAAAGTTGCAGTTTTTTTCCCATTATGCACTGCATGATTATTATAATAAAAAAAGTGCTAAGCAACAAGGGCTATACAGCTATGGACTGCATGAGACTGGATTACTTTTATATGGTGCACACTTACTGCATCAACCCATTCTTTCATATCTAGGCCCAAATTTACTGCTCGCTGCTTATCTGAGTGAGAAGTTCATGGCACGGACAGAACTGCAGACCCATAGAACTTCAGCATGGAAGTCAAAGGATTTGATCAGAGGAATTTCAATTACTTCTCCCTTTTTTCAGATCAAACCCAATTTCCTTCCTTTCTCTAGATACCATATTATTATTATAATAAATGAAGCGCTAAACCTAAGAGGGTCATACAGCACAGCTAGATACCATATGAATTATGAGTTTGGCACTTCTGTGATAAAGCATATAATTTGTGATTTAAGTATAGAATTTTAAAGCCTATGTTCCCCTCAAGGAAGGTTCCTTGATGTTGGTGAGGGGCTCTTGATTTAGGGAATTGGATCTGTGCTCCAGTTCCCCGAATTAAGCCTGAATGCCTTCCACATCCCCCCCCCCAGGCGCTGTATAGAATTTTAAAGCCTATGTTGAAGTTCATTATGTATGCCAGAGACTTAATTTCATCTTTAAAGTGCTGTTAATTCTGATCAGTGTTACAAGTACAATTTTTATAATGCCCTTAAAAGGGAAAGATGCCTGAAGGTCATTTATGGAGGTCAATGCCCCTGCCCTTACAGCCTGTTCCCAGTCCATGAAACTGGCAAAAATACTTATTTTCAAAACCTTTAACTACAAAAACATATATACACCATGAGGGGCATGTTTTGGTGTACAGTTTTTTTTTTTTTTTTAACAAGTTGGCCGTCTCCCACCGAGGCAGGGTGACCCAAAAAAGAAAGAAAATCCCCAAAAAGAAAATATTTTCATCATCATTCAACTCTTTCACCTCACTCACACAATCACTGTTTTTGCAGAGGTGCCCAGAATACAACAGTTTAGAAGTATATACGTATAAAGATACACAATATACTCCTCCAAACTGCCAATATCCCAAGGCAGGGTAACCCAGAAAGAAAGAAAACTTTTATCACTCGTATAATATGCTTTCGTTTTTCCTTTTGGGCCACCCTGCCTCGGTGGGATACGGCCGGTGTGTTGAAAAATATACATATATCTCGCACACACTCGCTCTCTCACACACACACACAAAAGTAATCATACATAGTATACATTACCTAGGATAACCCAAAAAATCCAGACAGTGCTATACAGTGGATCTATACTCCAGTGTCCGCCGGGTTTAGCGCTTCCCCTTTGATTATAATAATAATAATATACTCCAGTGCCCCTCATGGAAGGTTCCTTGATGTTGGTGAGGGGCTCTTGATTTAGGGAATTGGAACTGTGCTCCAGTTCCCCGAATTAAGCCTGAATGCCTTCCACATCCCCCCCCCCCCCGGGCGCTGTATAATCCTACGGGTTTAGCGCTTCCCCTTTTATTATAATAATAATATACTCCAGTGCCCTAAATTAATAATAATAATAATATTAAACTATAATAGTGTTCACTCATTACTTACTGTAAAATATCTGTAGTCTTAATGCAGAGTGAGAGGAGTAAACAAGACTACATTAATAAACGAGAGAGAGAATGAGTGTGTAGAAGGTTCGTGAGTTATGTAAACAAACATTGTTGTCGTCGTTACTAGCCTGGACATGAATGGTTTTTGTTCACTCTGTCAAGCCGACCAGAAAACCATCTCATATTTGTTAATTTATATGTTTATATGTTATATGTTTCCTAGGTAGTAGGTTGGTAGACAGCAACTGCCCAGGGAGGTACTACCGTCCTGCCAAGTGAGTGTAAAACGAAAGTCTGTAATTGTTTTACATACCTGGAGTTTACCCTGAGAGAGTTCCGGGGGTCAACGCCCCCGTGGCCCGGTCTGTGACCAGGCCTCCTGGTGGATCAGAGCCTGGTCAACCAGGCTGTTGCTGCTGGCTGCACGCAAACCAACGTACGAGCCACAGCCCGGCTGGTCAGGAACCGGGCTGTGGCTCGTACGTTGGTTTGTGTGCAGCCAGCAGCAACAGCCTGGTTGATCAGGCTCTTTTGTCTGTCTCATAAACATGCAAGATTTCAGGTATGTCTTGCTACTTCTACTTACACTTAGGTCACACTACACATACATGTACAAGCATATATATATATACACACACACCCCTCTGCGTTTACTGCTATTTTCTTTCTAGTTCTTGTTCTTGTTTATTTCCTATCTCCATGGGGAAGTGGAACAGAATTCTTCCTCCGTAAGCCATGCATGTCGTAAGAGGCGACTGAAATGCCGGGAGCAAGGGGCTAGTAACCCCTTCTCCTGTATATATTGCTAAATTTGAAAGGAGAAACTTTCGTTTTTCCTTTTAGGCCACCCCGCCTCGGTGGGATGCGGCCAGTGTGTTGAAACAATGATGATATGTTATATGGGTGTGAAGCTTGGGTTGTAAATGCTGCAGCGAGGAGGCGGTTGAAGGCAGTGGAGATGTCCTGTCTAAGGGCAATGTGTGGTGTAAATATTATGCAGAAAATTCGGAGTGTGGAAATTAGGAGAAGGTGTGGAGTTAATAAAAATATTAGTCAGTGGGCTGAAGAGGGGTTGTTGAGGTGGTTTGGTCATTTAGAGAGAATGGATCAAAGTAGAATGACATGGAGAGCATATAAATCTGTAGGGGAAGGAAGGCGGGGTAGGGGTTGTCCTTAAAAGGGTTGGGGGGAGGGGGTAAAGGAGGTTTTGTGGGAGAGGGGCTTGGACTTCCAGTGAGCGTTTTAGATAGTGAATGGAGACGAATGGTATTTGGGACCTGACGAGCTGTTGGAGTGTGAGCAGGGTAATATTTAGTGAAGGGATTCAAGGAAACAGGTTATTTTATATAGCCGTACTCAAGTCGTGGAAATGGGAAGTACAATGCCTGCACACTAAAGGAGAGGTTTGAGATATTGGCAGTTTGGAGGGATATGTTGTGTATTCTTTATACGTATATACTTCTAAATTGTTGTATTTCTGAGCACCTCTGCAAAAACAGTGATTATGTGTGAGTGAGGTGAAAGTGTTGAATGATTATGAAAGTATTTTCTTTCTTTTTGGGTCATCCTGCCTTGCTGGGAGATGGCCGACTTCTTAAAAAAGAAAAAAAGTCATGTAGCATGTTCATTATATAATTTTGAAAAAAAAAATCATAGATGGATTAAGCAAAATGTCTATATTAATGTTTTAAACACATTTAATGCACCTCAGTGATAACAGTAATAATCATTATTAACCCTTTGGGGGTCGCCAGGCCCTCTCAGAGACTTGTTCTCAGGGTCGCCAAAACTTCAAAAAAAAAAATTATTTTTTCTTAAGAAAAGATAAGAGAATCTTTTCCCCATCATAATGACACCAAAGTATGAAATTTGATGGAAAACTTACGGAATTATGCTCTCGCGAAGTCAGCGGTCTCGACGATGTTTATGCATCGGCGATTTTGCCCACTTTGAGCCCTATTTTCGGCCAATTCCAATATACTAGTCGACAAAAATCATAACTATTTTGCTAGAACCCCATCTTTTCTATTGAATGAGTACAAGAAACCACCCATTTACCGATTTCAACTATCCAATAAAGTGTTCAGAATTTAGCAATTTTGCCAATTTCACAAATTTCAAAAGATGCCAATTTCTGAATAGGGTTCAGAATAAACAAGAAAGACATTCCTGGCACTAAAATAACATTTCCTCTGTTCATTAGTCATGTTCCCATGCCCCTTTTACATTCTTTTGCTTTCCACTTTGAATTTTTATTCTCACACAAAATACAAGATTTACTGTTATGCAGACCACTGCATTAGTGTAGAAATGGTATAAATAATATTAGCCCACTTGTGAAAGAATATTAGACTCACCAGTTGACATGTATTGGACGCTTGGCATGATTTGTTTACTTTTGAACTTTGGTAAAAATCGAACATTTCTGCTACTTTGAGCTCAATTTCAAGGTACTCTTCATTGTAAAACCAGTCAAAATCATCTCAATTTCTGTAATATGTCTTCCATTCTATAAAATGAGACCAAGAAAACTAGAATACAACAATAAATACCATACGAAAATACGTACAGTGCAAAGTCGCTGTTTTATTCCAAAAACACGGTCAAAGTTTTTTTTTTCTCATCTACACTGTGCTGCAGGATTTTTTTTTATACTGCGCACACTGACCACATAGACCCATTCTTTCACATGTAGGCCTACCAGCTTTCTCTCACTAGATTTGAGGGCGCTAGAATTTTGGCATACTAGTACGTCAAAAACCCTGGGGCGTAAGCCGTACTAGTATGGCCGAAACCCCCCAAAGGGTTAATATGGCGTCTTCAAGACCAATTACACTCTTAATGAGTGGCTCTGAGAGAGACAAGCAGACAGAAAGACAGACACAGGTAGACAAAGACACACACACAGGTAGACAAACAGAAACAGATACAGACAGACATACAGGTAGACAGATAAACAGAAATACAGAGATACAAACAGACACAGATATACGGGCAGACAGATACAGACAGGTTTATGTGCAACAGTGAAAACAAATAGAGGGTTCAAGAGTAAGAGCATTTCTTGCCACAATCTCCAGTGCAAGATTCAGACTTCAACTTAGGGGCTATGGTGAAATTTACTGTCCAGTTAGTACAGTTAATACAGTATGATGCTGCTAATAGGGCAGGGTTACTCATGCTGCCCATGCTGCCTGCATGGCGCAATGTCGCCGTGAGTATTGTCAAATATTTTACAGTGGTGTGCATCAGCCGGCCCAGCCCAGCTGCCTGATGCACTGTCATAAGTCGAGTGGACGTATGTCGAGCGGGTCGTAAGTCGGATGGTAGGTGTATATATTAATGTATATATATATTTAAAAAGCATGATTTAATATTTCAATTTATTATGGCAAAGTGTAAACCTTAAAATACCTTAGTTGTTACAGCCATTAAATTTCAATAATATAAATTACAACACTACAAAATAATTTTAGAGTCCAGGTCTGGGAATATTATACTGTGGTATTTGTGGAACAGGTGGAGGGTTACCTCCTGGAGGGCCAGGAGGTAATACACTCACTCCTGGTGGAGGCCCTGGTACTCCCTGTGTAGAGGTAGGTGCATACTGGCTGGGAGGTACCTGACGTGGAGTTTGTGAAATGTTTGCCTTACTGGCTGGGTCTTCTTGTGACTTGACAGTAAGTGTGTGACGGGGCCCTGTCTGCCAGGCATCATCAGATTCATCTGTGACCGAAGTATCCACACTCACCTAAATCACAAGAATTTGAAATGATTAATGCATTTAATTATATTCTGGATAAGTATTGATGCACATAATTTTATACTGTACAGTATGTAACCAAATATTTTTCCTAAAGTTATTACAGTAATTTAATATATGATAGGTTCTACAGCAATTTTTTTTTTTAATCTTTGTGGTGAGTGCTTAGAAAGTTTTGGAGATGCCCTTCAAAGCTATAAAATTATTTATTCCTGCATCATGGAATCACTGTTTAAGTAAATCACACAGGCCATTCTTCCTACGAGGCACATTACTGACCCCTCACAGGAGGTTCCTTGATACTGATGAGGGACTACTGATCCAAGGAATTGGGTCTCTTCTTTCCTTGGATAAAACCTAATTACCTTCCATTCTTCAGGCACTATATAACCTTCATGGGGTTGGTGCTTCCACTCAAAGATAATTATTATAGATATAGTACTAGTTTTATCAACTCCATTTCACACTGCTACAGACAGCTATGTGGAACAACAATAGTGCACTACATATTGCTAAGAATGTTTAAATACTATACTCTTAAATTGCAGTTATTTATAATTTAAAAATCCTCTCCCCCCCTCTCAAGGGAGGTTCCTTGATGCTGGTGAGGGGCTCTTGATCTAGGGAATTGGATCTGTGCTCCAGTTCCCTGAATTGAGGCTGAATACCTTCCATCCCACCCCCAACATGCGCTGTATAACCCTACGGGTTTAGCGCTTCCCTGTGATTATAATAATAATAATTATAATTTAAACCAAAACATTGCAAGCAACACACTTCAAAAGTGCTTCTATGTAGGTGAAAGGTTTTTGATTATAGGAAATAGAGCTAGTTACCTTATCCATTCTATGATCAAACCTGACTGCCTCCCACTTCACAGGCTATATGACCCCTATGGGTTTAGCACTTCCCCATGTATATAATTAGTATTGCACATACTTGGTATAGTCCGGGTACAGGAAAGCCCAGCAAGAACTGTGCTGCAAAGAAATCATTGTGTGGTTCTACCGTTTGGGTCAACAGCTCATTTGGCTCAATCTGTAAAATATGAACAGAGTGGATAACATACTAAATGAAGAAAAAAGGTCAAGCAGCATTAGAATGTGAAGAATGCATATGAAGAAAAAGGGGCAATATCAGAGGAAAACAAGAGATGGCATAAGAGAGTAGCAATGAAAGGCAGTGTTAAATAAAAAATCAAATACATTAAAGATAAAACAGGAGGGCAAGCATAGCTGTATTGAAACTGCGATAAATGTATTGAAACTGTCTTAAAATGAAAATGACAGTATCAGATAAATAGAATAATCTCAAAATAAGCTGGCCTAACAAATCACCCATGTGGTAGTTATTTTTATAAGTGGTGGTGGGTCAACACATTCTGGAAGAATTAGACAAAGACTGAAAACAATCAGCAATCCCTTTAAGGGGGAAGCTGTGAATGACTCCTAATCCAGTGAACTAGAGCTACATTTCCCTTCACAGATCAAACTTGATTACCACCCCTATCGATCCCATACCCCAGGTACTGTTTGACCCCAGTGGATTTAAAGCATTTTGTGTGACTTTAAAGCAAAGTGCAGTTAACAATGGCTTCTAAAGCAAATGATGGTGCCAAGAGAAAATTTGTGGTTCTCAAGTGTAGTTCTCAGAAATTACATCTTATCCATCTACATTATTTTCACTAGTAAAGCTTCACAGTTCCTCTGGCCAGAATAAAACTTATTCTTAGTCACCACTATCAGCTATGGCAGTTTACACCTCATATCTCTACCATGAAAAGGTGAATAAAATTACTGTAAATTACATAAAGTACTATAAAATAACTACACTACTGTAGTACTACAGGATACAATACCCATATTTATAGTGCCCAGTTGTCTTCTACATCAACGGACCAAGTCCACTACTTCAGAAGACAACCGATCATGAAATATTAATTTCACAATTCAGGAGTTGCAGACAATTGGAATTATCATACACCCCCTCTCACCAATTAGTCTGTTAATGAGAGGCTTTATTTCATGTGCCAACTTGGTTAATCGGCCAATTTTGCAGAAAAACTACAGTGAAAAAGAAAGACTTATGGCATATAAAGTGAATATTGAAAAAATAATCTATCAACCAACTGTAGCAAGCAACAAATATGACCATGGTTTTCACTGTAGAACAGTTTACTATATTTAAGGTTAATAAGTCTGGTAAAATAATACTGTACTGTATGTGAGCAACACTGAATGACTCAAATGGGTTTAATAATTTTTTTGATACTAATTTGATACTACTATATGAAGATGCAAGCCATATTCAATCTGTCCTTATATATATAACCTCTTTTATTTACACCTGGCAACTATTATACACAATAATACTTCATAAATTATTGTCTCTACTTTGTAATTATTTATAAATTACAAAAACAAGAAAAATAGTCACTTTATATTAATTTACATTGCAGTATATTATATATTATACGTACCTTCAAATCTAAGGTGTGCTGAGGACGGTTTTGAATTACTGAATTAACAGTTAAAGTGACAGAACGAACAGATCTGAAAAGTCCTGGTCTCTTGCCATGACCTATAACACCTTCTACTTTAACTGCTAGCATTGAGGATGTCTGGAACATCAAGTCTTAACTTAATTTATATCCTAATGGTTTCTTTAATTAATCATAAAGACCCACAATGCTTGTATGTAGCTGTCACCTGTTGCTCTACATTATGTCCAGAGTTAAATGCAATTTAATTTGGTATGTGTTTAAAGTAAAAGGCTCTAAAAATATATATAGCAATCTAAGGCAAAATTACACTACAAATATTAACCCCAATCATTAATGCAACCTCCACTCACTATATTTGAACAGGAATAGTGAGATAACATATAAATGATCAAACCTGCACAGAGATGGGGTCACCAGGAGTTCTAGGTTGTGGAAGAAGAGCTAATGTTATAGTAGTCTTCTGTAGAGTCTGGAAAAAGAATCGAGGATATGGAAGAGGTACACTTGTCAGTACTTGAGATATTCCCTGTAATAGCTGCAGATGCTGCTCTCTTACAGGCTTGACTTCACAAGACACCTGATGCAAAAAATATGGTATATGAATGAACATTAATGATATCTGTACATTATTATGGAAAATGCTATTATTCTGCTTCTTCTTTTAACAAACCAGCTGTATCCCACTGAAGCAGGGTGGCCCAAAAAATAAAACAGAAGTTTCTCTTTTTAACTTAAGTAATGTATGCACAATAAGGGTTACTAGCCCCCTGCTCCCAGCATGTTAGTCACTTCTTACGACACGCATGGCTTATGGAGAAAAAATTCTGTTCCACTTCCCCATGGAGATAAGAGGATATAAACAAGAACAAGAACTAATAAGAAAATAGAAGAAAACCTAGAGGGGCATGTATATCCATATATGCTTGTACATGCATGTGTAGTGTAACCTAAGTGTAAGTAGAAGTAGCAAGACATACCTGAAATCTTGTGTGTTTATGAGACAGAAAAAAACACCAGCAATCCTACCATCATGTAAAAAAATTAGAGGCTTCTGTTTCGCACTCACTTGGCAGGACAGTAGTACCTCCCTAGGTGGTTGATGTCTACTAACCACCGGTAATTTCATGCACTGGCCAGGGAGGTATACCATCTTTTAGGAGTGAAGAAGAACAGGATGTGAGTGTGGGGGAGGTGCATGAGGCATTATGTAGAATGTAAGGGAGTAAAGCAGCTGGAACTGATGGGATCATGACAGAAATGTTAAATGCAGGGGGGGATATAGTGTTGGAGTGGTTGGTATTTTTGTTTAATAAATGTATGATAGAGGGGAAGGTACCTAGGGATTGGCAGAGAGCATGTATAGTCCCTTTATATAACGGGCAGGGGGACAAAAGAGATTGTAAAAATTATAGAGGAATAAGTTTACTGAGTATACCAGGAAAAGTGTACGGTAGGGTTATCAATGAAAGAATTATAGATAAGACAGAATGTAGGATTGCGGATGAGCAAGGAGGTTATAGAGTGGGTAGGGGATGTGTAGATCAAGTGTTTACATTAAAGCATATATTTTTTTTTTTTTTTTTTTTTTTTTTCAACAAGTCGGCCGTCTCCCACCGAGGCAGGGTGACCCAAAAAAGAAAGAAAATCCCCAAAAAGAAAATACTTTCATCATCATTCAACACTTTCACCACACTCGCACATTATCACTGTTTTTGCAGAGGTGCTCAGAATACAACAGTCTAGAAGCATACACATATAAAGATACACAACATATCCCTCCAAACTGCCAATATCCCAAACCCCTCCTTTAAAGTGCAGGCATTGTACTTCCCATTTCCAGGACTCAAGTCCGACTATATGAAAATAACCGGTTTCCCTGAATCCCTTCACTAAATATTACCCTGCTCACACTCCAACAGATCGTCAGGTCCCAAGTACCATTCGTCTCCATTCACTCCTATCTAACACGCTCACGCACGCTTGCTGGAAATCCAAGCCCCTTACCCACAAAACCTCCTTTACCCCCTCTCTCCAACCCTTTCGAGGACGACCCCTACCCCGCCTTCCTTCCCCTATAGATTTATATGCTTTCCATGTCATTCTACTGTGATCCATTCTCTCTAAATGACCAAACCACCTCAACAACCCCTCTTCTGCCCTCTGACTAATACTTTTATTAACTCCACACCTTCTCCTAATTTCCACACTCCGAATTTTTTGCATAATATTTACACCACACATTGCCCTTAGACAGGACATCTCCGCTGCCTCCAACCGTCTCCTTGCTGCTGCATTTACCACCCAAGCTTCACACCCATATAAGAGTGTTGGTACTACTATACTTTCATACATTCCCTTCTTTGCCTCCATAGATAACGTTTTTTGACTCCACATATACCTCAACGCACCACTCACCTTTTTTCCCTCATCAATTCTATGATTAACCTCATCCTTCATAAATCCATCCGCCGACACGTCAACTCCCAAGTATCTGAAAACATTCACTTCTTCCATACTCCTCCTCCCCAATTTGATATCCAATTTTTCTTTATCTAAATCATTTGACACCCTCATCACCTTACTCTTTTCTATGTTCACTTTCAACTTTCTACCTTTACACACATTCCCAAACTCATCCACTAACCTTTGCAATTTTTCTTTAGAATCTCCCATAAGCACAGTATCATCAGCAAAAAGTAACTGTGTCAATTCCCATTTTGAATTTGATTCCCCATAATTTAATCCCACCCCTCTCCCAAACACCCTAGCATTTACTTCCTTTACAACCCCATCTATAAATATATTAAACAACCATGGTGACATTACACATCCCTGTCTAAGACCTACTTTTACCGGGAAGTAGTCTCCCTCTCTTCTACACACCCTAACCTGAGCCTCACTATCCTCATAAAAACTCTTTACAGCATTTAATAACTTACCACCTATTCCATATACTTGCAACATCTGCCACATTGCTCCTCTATCCACTCTATCATATGCCTTTTCTAAATCCATAAATGCAATAAAAACCTCCCTATCTTTATCTAAATACTGTTCACATATATGCTTCAATGTAAACACCTGATCTACACATCCCCTACCCACTCTAAAACCTCCTTGCTCATCCGCAATCCTACATTCTGTCTTACCTCTAATTCTTTCAATTATAACCCTACCGTACACTTTTCCTGGTATACTCAGTAAGCTTATTCCTCTGTAATTTTTACAGTCTCTTTTGTCCCCTTTCCCTTTATATAAAGGGACTATACATGCTCTCTGCCAATCCTTAGGTACCTTCCCCTCTTTCATACATTTATTAAACAAAAGTACCAACCACTCCAACACTATATCCCCCCCTGCTTTTAACATTTCTGTCATGATCCCATCAGTTCCAGCTGCTTTACCCCCTTTCATTTTACGTAATGCCTCACGTACCTCCCCCACACTTACATTCTGCTCTTCTTCACTCCTAAAAGATGGTATACCTCCCTGACCAGTGCATGAAATTACTGCCTCTGTTTCTTCCTTAACATTTAAAAGTTCCTCAAAATATTCTCGCCATCTACCCAATACCTCCATCTCCCCATCTACTAACTCCCCTACTCTGTTTTTAAGGGGGGAGGCGGGCAATTTTCCGCGCGCGCTCACCGAAAAATCGAAAAAATATGGAAATTGAGTTATATATACTGAAAAATAGCTCAACTCTTTGGCAACACAATGGTACCAGAATGAATGTTCTACGACGTTTCTACAAGAAATTATAGTCATTTATATCAGGTATGGTGACGGCGATGTTGGTACCGAGTCTGCTCACGGCCTATATATTTTTTGGAGTTATTTTCTTGTTTTTTATCGCCTTTTCTTGCATTATTCTTTCTAATATAATAACTGACTATTTGGCATCATAAAACAGTAGGTGGAGCTTATCGGCAGACTTAGTGACTACCGGGAACCAGATGGGAACGCTCAGCAGTGTTCCTGCTCCCGAGGTGCCAGCCAGGAATCACCCATTATTTCGCTTATATCAGCTTATATATCAACTCTACGGCTTATTTGTCTATCAGAATTGATCTAATATGATATAATAAACACTCTAAATAACATACAAACATGTTATATACTCTAGACTGAATAAAATAGGCCATAATATGGCCCAGAGATTATCGGGAATATTTCGATATAAAAGTGTAACTGGTCACCCTGTCGTCTCTGAGTAAGAGAAAACGGTGTTTAGAGGCTAACTGCACTAGAACATCAGTTTACTAAGAAATACACCCAAACAAACGCGATTTTCGCGAAAAAATTTTTTTTTTTTTTTTGAGACGGGGGCCGGCCGGCGTTCCCGGCCGATATCTCGGAAGTAACTTATTCACCTATAATTTGATGTGGGTCCTTTATTACTTAATTAAATGGAATAATATTCACAGATATTGTAGAATAATGATTTCTCTTATTTTGACCGTAGAATTTTTGGAAATATTCCAAATACTTCGGGAGTTATGTGGGAGTAAAGGGCAGATTTTTTTGCCATATTCCAGATACTAACAAACTTTATTTTTTTGTGAAATAACGATAAGGTATTTAGAGGGAAATCTTACGGTCCGAATTAGTATTAGCATTGTTCTCTCGGCACCAAGTGTCCAAACCACCTTACGTAGCCGCATATAAGAGTTACATCAACATCAAGGGCATTTTCAGTAAATCAGTCTTTTCTCAGTTGTTGTTTGAGGTATATTTTTTATAAATATTTTCAAGAAAGAGTGAGAACACTTTGTCTTGTGCACCAAAACTGGAGAAAATCGGACGGTAAATAAACGAGTTACGAAATTTGCCCTGTAGCCCCCTTAACTGACAAATCCATATTTTCCCTAGGCTTTCTTAACTTGTTTAACTCGCTCCAAAATTTTTTCTTATTTTCATTAAAATTTTTTGACAGTGCCTCTCCCACTCTATCATCTGCTCTCCTTTTGCACTCTCTCACCACTCTCTTTACCTTTCTTTTACTCTCCATATACTCTGCTCTTCTTATAACACTTCTGCTTTGTAAAAACCTCTCATAAGCTACCTTTTTCTCTTTTATCACACCCTTTACTTCATCATTCCACCAATCACTCCTCTTTCCTCCTGCCCCCACCCTCCTATAACCACAAACTTCTGCCCCACATTCTAATACTGCATTTTTAAAACTATTCCAACCCTCTTCAACCCCCCCACTACTCATCTTTGCACTAGCCCACCTTTCTGCCAATAGTCGCTTATATCTCACCCGAACTTCCTCCTCCCTTAGTTTATACACTTTCACCTCCCTCTTACTTGTTGTTGCCACCTTCCTCTTTTCCCATCTACCTCTTACTCTAACTGTAGCTACAACTAAATAATGATCCGATATATCAGTTGCCCCTCTATAAACATGTACATCCTGGAGCCTACCCATCAACCTTTTATCCACCAATACATAATCTAATAAACTACTTTCATTACGTGCTACATCATACCTTGTATATTTATTTATCCTCTTTTTCATAAAATATGTATTACTTATTACCAAATTTCTTTCTACACATAGCTCAATTAAAGGCTCCCCATTTACATTTACCCCTGGCACCCCAAATTTACCTACTACTCCCTCCATAACATTTTTACCCACTTTAGCATTAAAATCCCCCACCACCATTACTCTCACACTTGATTCAAAACTCCCCACGCATTCACTCAACATTTCCCAAAATCTCTCTCTCTCCTCTACACTTCTCTCTTCTCCAGGTGCATACACGCTTATTATAACCCACTTTTCACATCCAATCTTTATTTTGCTCCACATAATCCTTGAATTAATACATTTATAGTCCCTCTTTTCCTGCCATAGCTTATCCTTCAACATTATTGCTACTCCTTCTTTAGCTCTAACTCTATTTGAAACCCCTGACCTAATCCCATTTATTCCTCTCCACTGAAACTCTCCCACCCCCTTCAGCTTTGTTTCACTTAAAGCCAGGACATCCAGCTTTTTCTCATTCATAACATCCACAATCATCTCTTTCTTATCATCTGCACAACATCCACGCACATTCAGACTTCCCACTTTGACAATTTTCTTCTTCTTATTCTTTTTAGTAATCTTTACAGGAAAAGGGGTTACTAGCCCATTGTTCCCGGCATTTTAGTTGACTTTTACAACACGCATGGCTTACGGAGGAAAGATTCTTATTCCACTTCCCCATGGATATAAAAGGAAAATTAATAAGACCAAGAACTATTAAGATAAAATCAAAGAAAACTCAGATGAGTGTGTATAAATAAATGTGTACATGTATGTGTAGTGTGACCTAAGTGTAAGTAGAAGTAGCAAGACATGCCTGTAATCTTGCATATTTATGAGACAGACAAAAGACATCAGCAATCCTACCATCATGTAAAACAATCACAGGCTTCGTTTTACACTCACTTGGTAGGACGGTAGTACCTCCCTGGGTGGTTGCTGTCTACCAACCTACTACCTATAAGCATATATGTGAACAGTATTTAGATAAAGGTAGGGAAGTTTTTATTGCATTTATGGATTAAGAAAAGGCATATGATAGAGTGGATAGAGGAGCAATGTGGCAGATGTTGCAAGCATATGGAATAGGTGGTAAGTTACTAAATGCTGTAAAGAGTTTTTATGAGGATAGTGAGGCTCAGGTTAGGGTATGTAGAAGAGGAGACTACTTCCCAGTAAAAGTAGGTCTTAGACAAGGATGTGTAATGTCACCATGGTTGTTTAATATATTTATAGATGGGGTTGTAAAAGAAGTAAATGCTAGGGTGTTTGGGAGATGGGGGTGGGATTAAATTATGGGGTATCAAATACAAAATGGGAATTGACACAGTTACTTTTTGCTGATGATAATGTGCTTATGGGAGATTCTACAGAAAAATTGCAAAGGTTAGTGGATGAGTTTGGGAGAGTGTGTGTAAAGGTAGAAAGTTGAAAGTGAACACAGAAAAGAGTAAGGTGCTAAGGGTATCAAATGATTTAGATAAAGAAAAATTGGATATCAAATTGGAGAGGAGGAGTATGGAAGAAGTGAATGTTTTTAGATATTTGGGAGTTGACGTGTCAGAGGATGGATTTATGAAGGATGAGGTTAATCATAGAATTGATGAAGGAAAAAAGGTGAGTGGTACATTGAGGTATATGTGGAGGCAAAAAATGTTATCTATGGAGGCAAAGAAGGGAATGTATGAAAGTATAGTAGTACCAACACTCTTATATGGGTATGAAACTTGGGTTGTAAATGCTGCAGCGAGGAGGCAGTTGGAGGCAGTGGAGATGTCCTGTCTATGGGCAATGTATGGTGTAAATATTATGCAGAAAATTTGGAGTTTTGAAATTAGGTGGTGTGGAGTTAATAAAAGTATTAGTCAGAGGGCTGAAGAGGGGTTGTTGAGAAGGTTTGGTCATTTAGAGAGAACGGATCAAAGTAGAATGACATGGAGAGCGTGTAAATCTGTAGGGGAAGGTAGGCGGGGTAGGGGTTGTCCTCGAAAAAGTGGGGAAGAGGGGTAAAGGAGGTTTTGTGAGTGAGGGGCTTGGACTTTCAGCAAGCGTGCGTGAGCATCTTATATAGGAGTGAATGGAGACGAATGGCATTTGGCACCTGACGAGCTGTTGGAGTGTGAGCAGGGTAATATTTAGTGAAGGGATTCAAGGAAACCGGTTATTTTTATATGGCCGGACTTGAGTCCTGGAAATGGGAAGTACAATGCCTGTACTTTAAAGGAGCAGTTTGGGATATTGGCAGTTTGGAGGGATATGTTGTGTATCTTTATACATATATGCTTCTAAACTGTTGTATTCTGAGCACCTCTGAAAAAACAGTGATTATGTGTGAGTGTGGTGAAAGTGTTGAATGATGATGAAAGTATTTTCTTTTTGGGGATTTTCTTTCTTTTTGGGTCACCCTGCCTTGGTGGGAGATGGCCGACCTGTTAAAAAAAAAAAATAGTATTTATCTTTTCACATGTGTTCAGCCTTTTCCATACTCATAATCTGAAGCATAGAAAGAAGGTATAAGTTTGTCTTCCCGAAGCAAATGTTACAACTTAATGTAAAAAACATTTCCAAGTAGAAAGTATGACAAAAAAAGTTATGAGAATAATAATTTATTGTCTAAAAGAATGAGGAAATCATAGACAACCTACATATCCATGTGCGTATAGTGACAAATACATAGACTGCCTATATGGGTAAATAAAATCAAGAAATTGCTTAATTCAGGTATACAGGAAAAAAATAAAAACTCGGTTTTTAATCATCAAATAATAAGGCACAAATATCTGGGTTTCCTTAATGAATAAGCAGGAATGTGTTCTTTCACTTGATTTAATTTAGTCCCGAGTGATTTAACAGTTTTAAGGGGCATACCAATTTTGACAACGTAACATATTTTGGCAAGAGTATGTACATATGCTGAAACTTATCCTGCTGAGTTTCAAGAGATTATTATAAACTACAATTACAACCCTAATATTCAATGCCAATGAATCAGCTATTTTGGAAGCATATGCCATGAAAAACCTAAACAAGGAAGGACTTCATACATAAAATAACCCACACAGAGGAGACAGAAGCTTATGACAACGTTTCAGTCCAACTTGGACCATTTACAAGTCACCTGAACTTACAAAGGTGAAGGAGCCAGCATACATAGGAGAGGGACAGAGAGAGAGGAAGTAAGAAGTGGAAAAGGTAATGCTGGTAGTGGAAGTAGTAGTAAGTAGGAAGAGTGGTGGTAAGTGGGGTTTTTTTTAGTGAGGGGATATTCTGCTTCCGTCCGCTGGTATCTTGGACCTACGATAGTCCTACTGTCTGCTGTCTCGCTCTAAGTTTAGACTTTGGCTTTCTGTCACAAATAAAGCTGAGCTCTATCTAAGACTTGGATGGTTGAGAGGAAAGGCAGTTCCATTATACAGTGCCATGGCGGCACTTTCTATCCATTGGAGGTGGAAGCCTATTCCCGAGCCCTCTTGGGGTGGGGGTGTGGCATGCAAAGAGTACATAACCTTTATTTGGTGCATGTAAACACCCTCATTAACCCCTTGACTGTTGCAACACCAAATCCTGAGGTGTCTCCTGGTGTCACAAATTTCCCCCCCCCCAAAAAAAAAAAAATTATTTTTTCTTATGAAATGAGAGAGAATCTTTTCCCAATTGTAATGACACCAAAAGAACAAAATTTGATGAAAAACTGACGGAATTACGCTCTCACGAAGTTAGCGACCTCTGCGATATTTACGAATCGGCGATTTCGCCCACTTTGAGCCCTATTTTTGGCTAATTCCATTGTTCCAGTAGACCAAACTCAGCTATTTCTTTAGAACTCCATTTTTTCTATCAATTGAGTACAAGAAACTGTCCATTTACTGATTTCAACTACCCAATAAAGTGGTCAGAAATTTGCAATTTGGCCAATTTCACGAAAATTAAAAAATATGACAATTTCAACATAGGGTCCAGAATAAACAATGCAGACATTCCTGGCTCTAAAATAACATTTTATTTGTTCATCAGTCACGTCTCCAGGCCCCTCTGATATTACTCTTGCTGTCTATTTTGAATTTTTATTCAAACAAAAAATAGAACATTTACTATCTTGCAGACTGCTGCAATATTGTAAAAATTGTATAAATAATGTCAATCCATTCATGACTGCATATTAGAATGGCTACTTGGACATTTATTAGACAATGACATCATTTGTTTACTTTTGAACATCGGCAAGAATCAAACATTTCCCCTAGTTTGAGCTCCACTTCAAGGTTCTTTTCATAGTAAAACCAATCAAAATCACCTCTATGTCTATAATATGTTTTCCATTCTATCAAATGATACCAAGAAAACGAGAATACAACCATAAATACTTTCCAAAAATAGACCACAAAATCTGCATTTTAATTAAAAAAAAAATGGTCGTAGTTTTTTTTTTCTCATTATGCACTGCGTGCTGCAAGATTTTTTTTTATATGGTGCACACTGACCACACAGACCCATTCTCTCACACATGGGCCTACCAGCTTTCTCCTGCTTGATCTGAAGCCGCTAGAATTTATGAGTATATGTACGTCAAAAATGGTGGCTCATAAGATGTATATATACGACCAAAACAGTCAAAGGGTTAAAAGGCCACCTCCCCAACCAGTGAACCAGATACTAAGGGTCGGACGATCGTGGCCCCATCGTCAGATCAGTGTCTAGGTTCAACCAATCATAATGTGGATCTGGCAATTGTAAAGATGATGTGGTTACCACAAACATTTTTACCCTTGTCATTTCCATTCTAAAGCTGGTTGAAGCACGGTATTCTGCTGTTCTGTTGGCAGCTTCTTTGCCTTGATTACCGTGGTGTGCACTTATACCTATTGCTGTACATAGTGTATATAGTGTACATATTACTGTTTATATAGGTAGTAGGTTGGTAGACAGCAACCGCCCAGGGAGGTACTACCGTCCTGCCAAGTGAGTGTAAAACGAAAGCCTGTAATTATTTTACATGATGGTAGGATTGCTGGTGTCCTTTTTTCTGTCTCATGAACATGCAAGATTTCAGGTACGTCTTGCTACTTCTACTTACACTTAGGTCACACTACACATACATGTACAAGCACATATATGCACACCCCTCTGGGTTTTCTTCTATTTTCTTTCTAGTTCTTATTCTTGTTTATTTCCTCTTATCTCCATGGGGAAGTGGAATAGAATTCTTCCTCCGTAAGCCATGCGTGTTGTAAGAGGCGACTAAAATGCCGGGAGCAAGGGGCTAGTAACCTCTTCTCCTGTATATATTACTAAATGTAAAAGGAGAAACTTTCGTTTTTCCTTTTGGGCCACCCCGCCTCGGTGGGATACGGCTGGTGTGTTGAAAGAAAGAAAGATTACTGTTTATACTTGGTGAAGGATAATACAAGTCAAATTTTTTCTGTTGTGTTTATTTGGCTCCCTTTACACTCAGGATAACAAGCCTTTGAGAACCTGGGTTGTAATAGGAGTGAAGCAAGGCAATAGTAATAGGAAGAAGAAGAAGAAGAAGAAGAAGAAGAAGAAGAAGAAGAAGAAGAACAACAACAACAACAACAACAACAAGAAGCAGCAGCAGCAGTGGCAGCAATGGCAGTGGCAGCAGTAGTAGTAGTACTTCTTTAAGGTAGGACTTGCACCTTGTTTCACAGTAGCTTAGGAGTTGTTTTACCTTTGTCTTTCAACACATGAAGATTTTTAAGTGTAAACTCATGCTTATTTACAGTTCATAGAATCCCTATGCTTTGGAAGGTAAGGACAAATTATTCTTGACCATTTTTCCTTATATGTAAGAGTGATAAATAGATGGAATGAGTTGAGCAATGGCAGAATGGAAGCAAACTCCATACAGGTGTTAATAAAGATACAACACGGCATAATCATGACAGACAATTAAAAATAAAAGTGCTAATAAATGTCCACCAATGAGATCTATGGCAGAATTAATATGTTATTACAGTAATTTAAAATTAATAGGTAGTGCAATCTGCTAACCTGAGCTAATCTGCGAACCATGGTTGTGGCCTCCTCTAGTGTAGTAATTATAGACTGGGTTTCTAATGTTTCCCCACCTCCAAGTTTGCTGGTGATTGTGGTTAGGTCTGGACCAGTGAAATCTTCTGTCAGTTGACCTGCTGATGGTCGCGTGATAATCTCAATACCCTGAGCCACCAACAATGCACCTTGTTGTAGTAGTGCTATGTTGCACAGGGTTTTAGGATCAGCATCAAATACTGACTGGAAAAAATATTGAATAAAGAATTATTAGGTAATGTACTGATGACCAATTACAACAAAATTTTAAATTTATTCACAAAACTGCTTAAATGGTCAGATGTATAAATATTAGTTACCAAACACCACAGCTTCATTGAAAAAAATGATTATGAGTAGAGTATTATATTGTTATATGATTTGTAGAGGAAAAAATCTTTCAAAATACAGTATACTAAAATAAAAAAAATATATATTTAATAATTTTGCAGAATCTGACTGACCATACATGATTAAAATAAGATGGAAATAACTGTACCTGATACAGATTTCCGTATTGAGAGGCTAAACTGTTAAAATCTCGAGCTGATTTTGCAAGCTGCTGTGACACTCTGCCACACCTTAAGAGATCATCCCTAGTTGATGTTGCTAAAGATGCAGCAATAGCAGGAGGAGGAGCAGTGCGAAGAGAGAGGCAGGCATGGAGCAGTTGAGCATGGCACATAAAAGATTCTGCTCGAAGTCTCACATACTCCTGACAGAAAGTCATTGGCTGACTAGATGTGCTTGCAGCCTTCAAGAAAAAAAGTTATGACTGTTTTAACTGGTATCAATATTTATTAATGTAAGTATCTTTAAATAGTGAAAAAACATGTTACATGCTATGTAACATGTTTATATGTAACATATAAACATGTTACATAGCATATTTATATGTTACATGCTATGTAACATATAAACATGAAAAAACATGTTACATGCTATGTAACATCTTTATATGTAACTTATAAACATGTTACATAGCATGTTTATGTGTTACATGCTATGTAACATATAAACATGATAAATACACCCCACAGTAGAATAAATTAACATACGTAACAGTAAGATAAACCTGTTCACTGGGATGATTTCACTGAAGACCGGGGTAGAAATTAGCCGATCTGTGGACCAGTATGCTTTTATATTATGCTTATAGACATGAGGCATAAGCATTATTGTTGCAAAAAGCAAATACATTTCTGCAACAGTTGTCTCTTTCCACCGGTGTAGTCTTGACTGTGGTGATATGATCATATTTGCCATGGTGTACTCAAAATACTTATTACTTTCCCTGACAATAGTTTCCAGCAATGGCTGGTCAAAGAATAATTCAAAGAATTCCAGTTCATTGGCCGTGGTTCCAAGGGGACAAGTAGGTAGAATTCCACTTTGAGAGTCATCAAAGTGGTGGGGCTTGGGAACAAAATTGGGATTTTGCTGCCAATCCCAGATACGGTTTGCTGGTGGATAGTGGACATCATAGGCTGGTTGTGCGGGTGGTTGTGGTTGTAGTGGGCTGGTGGCTGACGCTCCGCTTTGTCCTTGAACTGAGGAGTCAGCAGCATGGGTCCCAGCCTGGGCTGGTGAGTCACGCATGGCGGTGCCACTGCCATCACCACTACCACCATCTACTGATGCCTGTGGTCTATCCATGCCAAGTGTAGCCACATCATCCTCACTATCACTATCTAAACCTGGTGTAGGGCCACGAGATGTACTCCGGGATGTACTCCGTCCCCTGGGCACAGCATAGGGTACACTACCCAAGTGCATGCGGCGGCGTACATACTGACGCTTCACTGGTGAATATGATTCCTCACTATCACTACTCGAATGATCGTCAAGTGCAATAAAATCACAATCCACGACACTATCATCATCATTACTGAAGTCAGAGGCCTGGCCACGCGAAAATATTAGTTTTCTCTTGCGTTGAGGTACAACTGACCGTGGCTGACGAGTGCCCACGCCAGAGGTAGAAGGTTCAGGATCGTCAGGGTTTTCTGCACTATTATCGATATCCTGGTCATTCCTTTCGGTCACTAACTGATCAAAGCCATAGAATTCGTCTTCATTTCCACTTCCATCAGTGTCAGAATTATCAGATAGGAAGAGGAGAGTCCCAATTTTCCATGGAGTGAGAGCTGACTTGCGACGAGGCATGGTGAACAAGGGTAACTTGAGCCGGCATTCCCACAATGCTATGCGGGCACCTAGATTTTTTGTTTATGGCACACACCCACCACGCAGACCCGTTCTCTCACATGTAGGCCTATGAGTGCTTTTGCGCTAAATTTGACGGCGCTAGAATTTTGGCATAGATCTATGGTTTGGACACTCAACGTGAAGCTGTATATCTACGGGACAGACCCTGAAAGGGTTAATTTTCCCCATAAGAAATAATGGAAATCCAAATAATCCGTTCAAGACAGCCAAAAGTACAGGTACCATCTGACTTACGAGCTTGGTTCTGACCAACTGGTCGTAAGTCAAAATGGGCGTAAGTTGAACCATTGAAAATTGCCGACATACTGGGTAGGGCATAATGTCAAACCTTTCCGAATAATGTCAAACACTCTGAATTTTCTGCATAATATTTACACCACACATTGTCCTTAGACAGGACATCTCCACTGCCTCCAACCGCCTCCTCACTGCAGCATTTATTGTTTTGATTACAAGCTGTAAGCACAGCTCTAAAATTTAATGGATACATAGGAAAAAGGTAGCTTATGAGAGGTTTTTACAAAGCAGGAGTGTTATAAGAAGAGCAGAGTATATGGAGAGTAAAAGAAAGGTGAAGAGAGTGGTGAGAGAGTGAAAATGGAGAGCAGATGATAGAGTGGGAGTGGCACTGTCAAGAAATTTTAATGAAAATAAGAGAAATTTTTGGAGTTAAACAAGTTAAGAAAACCTAGGGAATGAATAGATTTGTCAGTTAAAAACAGAGTAGGGGAGTTAGTAGATGGGGAGATGGAGGTATTGGGTAGATGGCGGGAATATTTTGAGGAACTCTTAAATGTCAACGAAGAAAGGGAGGCGGTAATTTCATGCACTGGCCAGGGAGGTTTACCATCTTTTAGGAGTGAAGAAGAGCAGGAAGTGAGTGTGGGGGAGGTGCGTGAGGCATTACGTAGAATGTAAGGGAGTAAATCAGCTGGAACTGATGGGATCATGACAGAAATGTTAAAAGCAAGAGGAGATATAGTGTTAGAGTGGTTGGTATTTTTGTTTAATAAATGTATGAAAGAAGGGAAGGTACCTAGGGATTGGCAGAGAGCATGTATAATTCCTTTATATAAAGGGAAGGGGGACAAAAGAGATTGTAAAAATTATAGAGGAATTTGTTTACTGACTATACCAGGAAAAGTGTACGGTAGGGTTATTATTGAAAGAATTAGAGGTAAGATAGAATGTAGGATTGTGGATGAGCAAGGAGGTTCTAGAGTGGGTAGGGGATGTGTAGATCAAGTGTTTACATTGAAGCATATATGTGAACAGTAGTTAGATAAAGGTAGGGAAGTTTTCATTGCATTTATGGATTTAGAAAAGGCATATGATTGAGTGGATAGGGAAGCAATGTGGCAGATGTTGCAAGTACGTACATCCTAATTTATAAGTATTATTAAAGAGATCCTAGGTAGTAGGTTGGTAGACAGCAACCGCCCAGGGAGGTACTACCGTCCTGCCAAGTGAATGTAAAACGAAAGCCTGTAATTGTTTTACATGATGGTAGGATTGCTGGTGTCCATTTTTCTGTCTCATAAATATGCAAGGTTTCAGGTACGTCTTGCTACTTCTACTTACACTTAGGTCACACTACACATACATGTACAAGCATATATATATACACACATCCCCTCTGGGTTTTCTTCTATTTTCTTTCTAGTTCTTATTCTTGTTTATTTCCTCTTATCTCCATGGGGAAGTGGAATAGAATTCTTCCTCCGTAAGCCATGCGTGTTGTAAGAGGCAACTAAAATGCCGGGAGCAAGGGGCTAGTAACCTCTTCTCCTGTATATATTACTAAATGTAAAAGGAGAAACTTTCGTTTTTCCTTTTAGGCCACCCCGCCTCGGTGGGATACGGCCGGTGTGTTGAAAGAAAGAAGAAAGATTAAAGAGATGCAGTATCAGTGCAGTATACATGATATACCTGTATCAACAAAAGGCAATGTGTGGTGTAGATATTATGCAGAAAATTTGGAGTGTGGAAATCAGGAGAAGGTGTGAAGTTAATAAAAGTATTAGTCAGACGGCTGAAGAGGGGTTGTTGAGGTGGTTTGGTCATTTAAAGAGAATGGATCAAAGTAGAATGACATGGAGAGCGCATAAATCTGTAGGGAAAGGAAGGCAGGGAAAGGGTCGTCCTCAAAAAGGTTGGAGGGAGGGGGTAAAGGAGGTTTTGTGGGCGAGGGGTTTGGACTTCCAGCAAGCGTGAGTGAACGTGTTAGATAGGAATGAATGGAGAAGAATGGTATCTGGGACCTGATGAGCTGTTGGAGTGTGAGCAGGGTAATATTTAGTGAAGGGATTCAGGGAAACTTGTTATTTTTATATAGTCGGACTTGAGTCCTGGAAATGGGAAGTACAATGCCTGCACTTTAAAGGAGGGGTTTGGGATATTGGCAGTTTGGAGGGATATGTTGTGTATCTTTATACGTATATGCTTCTAAACTGTTGTATTCTGAGCACCTCTGCAAAAGCAGTGATAATGTGTGAGTGTGGTGAAAGTGTTGAATGATGATGAAAGTATTTTCTTTTTGGGGATTTTCTTTCTTTTTTGGGTCACCCTGCCTTGGTGGGAGACAGCCGACTTGTTAAAAAAAAAATTTCCTCAAATATTACCCTAGTATTGCTAATATTAAAATTCAAAAGAAAAAATACAATTAGGTATAAGGTATCATATCCATTAAGCACATCTGTTGAAGGAAAACCTACAAGGATTATGTGGAGTAAAATAGATTGGATTTGATCTGCAATGTCTAGTGAATCAAGTGTGAGAGTAATGGTGGTTGGGGATTTACTAAAGTGGGTAAAAAATTTAGTACATACAAGGAGGGATATGTTGTGTATCTTTATACGTATATTTCTAAACTGTTGTATTCTGAGCACCTCTGCAAAAGCAGTGATAATGTGTGAGTGTGGTGAAAGTGTTGAATGATGATGAAAGTATTTTCTTTTTGGGGATTTTCTTTCTTTTTTGGGTCACCCTGCCTTGGTGTAAAGCAGCTGGTACTGATGGGATCATGACAGAAATGACCTTACTAGTAACATTGAAGCATTGTAGATAAGGGAAGTTTTTAAATTTAGAAAAGGCATATGATAGAGTGGATAGAGGAGCAAAAATGCTGTAAAGAGTTTTTATGAAGATAGTGAGGCTCAGGTTAGGGTGTGTTTCCTATGCTAGGGTGTTTGGGAGAGGGGTGGGATTAAATTATGGGGAATCAAATTCAATTACCAAAGGTTAGTGGATGAGTTTGGGAATGTGTGTAAAGGTAGAAAGTTGAAAGTGAACATAGAAAAGAGTAAGGTGATGAGGGTGTCAAATGATTTAGATAAAGAAAAATTGGATATCAAATTGGGGAGGAGGAGTATGGAAGAAGTGAATGTTTTCAGATACTTGGGAGTTGACGTGTCGGCGGATGGATTTATGAAGGATGAGGTTAATCATAGAATTGATGAGGGAAAAAAGGTAGTGGTGCGTTGAGGTATATGTGGAGTCAAAAAACGTTATCTATGGAGGCAAAGAAGGGAATGTATGTATAGTAGTACCAACACTCTTATATGGGTGTGAAGCTTGGGTGGTAAATGCAGCAGCGAGGAGACGGTTAGAGGCAGTGGAGATGTCCTGTTTAAGGGCAATGTGTGGTGTAAATATTATGCAGAAAATTCGGAGTGTGGAAATTAGGAGAAGGTGTGGAGTTAATAAAAGTATTAGTCAGAGGGCAGAAGAGGGGTTGTTGAGGTGGTTTGGTCATTTAGAGAGAATGGATCAAAGTAGAATGACATGGAAAGCATATAAATCTATAGGGGAAGGAAGGCGGGGTAGGGGTCGTCCTCGAAAGGGTTGGAGAGAGGGGGTAAAGGAGGTTTTGTGGGTAAGGGGCTTACTTCCAGCAAGCGTGCGTGAGCGTGTTAGATAGGAGTGAATGGAGACGAATGGTACTTGGGACCTGACGATCTGTTGGAGTGTGAGCAGGGACACCGGTTATTTTCATATAGTCGGACTTGAGTCCTGGAAATGGGAAGTACAATGCCTGCACTTTAAAGGAGGGGTTTGGGATATTGGCAGTTTGGAGGGATATGTTGTGTATCTTTATATGTGTATGCTTCTAGACTGTTGTATTCTGAGCACCTCTGCAAAAACAGTGATAATGTGCGAGTGTGGTGAAAGTGTTGAATGATGATGAAAGTATTTTCTTTTTGGGGATTTTCTTTCTTTTTTGGGTCACCCTGCCTCTAGTATTGCTAATATTAAAATTCAAAAGAAAAAATACAATTAGGTATAAGGTATCATATCCATTAAGCACATCTGTTAAAAACCTACAAATAGTTTTGATCTGCAATGTCTAGTGCTTACAAATTTAGTACATACAAGGAGTAGTGTGATTTCTAATTTTCATTTGGAAAATCCTTAATTTTGAATTGTTTCCTAATAAGAGAGAGAGAGAGCTTTTTAATAATTATTTTAATGTTTTTACAATTTAGACACCACAAGGAATGTTTAGCCCAAACAAAAGAGAAATTACTGAATAAAAATATCCATGAATCTCAACTTTAAAACTTGTACAGGTATTATAGTACTCAGCTTCTTGACTTCGATACAGATGGATGCTTGAAGGGCAGCTATTGTAAGTATCCTTCATGACTGTAATACAATGAGGCACATTAATGTATCTGAATTATCACACTGTACACTACAATACCTTAAGAGCTGAAAGTGCTCTGTGAAGATGAGTGTTGGCTGCTGTGAGATTGTCAGCACGGTCACCAGGAGCTGCTGGGCTGGCTTCACCACGACTCACCTCACCCAGAGCAGAAACCCAGAAATGTTGTTGGTCAGAACACACCCGCCAACTAAGTACTCCATACATCCCAGCAGCCAAGTTATGGTGGCCATATCTAATTTAAATAAACATTAACTGAATGCTGAGAAAAGTGCTAAAAGAATAGAAACTAATAAAAAAAAATTGTCTATTAAGCTTCAATACTTAATAATGAACTATACAATGTTCCTAAACCTGTAAACATAATTTTTTACTGCATACAAAATTAATACTATAAATACAGCACTGTTTAGTTTTCCAAGTACAGTGGTACCTCGAGTTTCGAACAGCTCCCAACTCAAACAATTATGTAAGTGTATTTTAGTAAGTGCATCTGTAAGTGTATTTTTGGGGGGTCTGAAACGGACTAATCTAATTTACATTATTTCTTATGAAAACAAATTCGTTCGGTATCGGCACTTGAACAGCCTTCTGGAACGAATTAAGTTCGTAACTCAAGGTACCACTGTATACACATTTATTTTCTATGTTATAATTTTAAGGAATACATTAAGAGCAAAACCTCTTTCAAACAAAATGCAAAGGTTTATCAAAAATTTCCACTAACCTTGATGCCTGTCGGGCCATACAGAATGCTGCCCACTGGTTGACACATTTACTTGCTGCTACCACTGCACTTTCTGCCTGACTGGACCAAGTGTGACCATGGAACACTTGCATAACCAGTGTTACGAGTGTAACCTGGGTATACAGAGATAACATTTTCTGTGTGTGTGTAATTTTCAAAATTTCATAATTATAATAAAAATGTAGCAAAATACCTACTGTGTATGTATGTATATATGTATATATGTATATATATATATATATGTATATATATATATATACATATACATATATATACATATATATATATATATACATATATATATATATATATATATTATTTTTTTTTTATTATCACACCGGCCGATTCCCACCACGGCAGGGTGGCCCGAAAAAGAAAAACTTTCACCATCATTCACTCCATCACTGTCTTGCCAGAAGGGTGCTTTACACTACAGTTTTTAAACTGCAACATTAACACCCCTCCTTCAGAGTGCAGGCACTGTACTTCCCATCTCCAGGACTCAAGTCCGGCCTGCCGGTTTCCCTGAATCCCTTCATAAATGTTACTTTGCTCACACTCCAACAGCACGTCAAGTATTAAAAACCATTTGTCTCCATTCACTCCTATCAAACACGCTCACGCATGCCTGCTGGAAGTCCAAGCCCCTCGCACACAAAACCTCCTTTACCCCCTCCCTCCAACCCTTCCTAGGCCGACCCTTACCCCGCCTTCCTTCCACTACAGACTGATACACTCTTGAAGTCATTCTGTTTCGCTCCATTCTCTCTACATGTCCGAACCACCTCAACAACCCTTCCTCAGCCCTCTGGACAACAGTTTTGGTAATCCCGCACCTCCTCCTAACTTCCAAACTACGAATTCTCTGCATTATATTCACACCACACATTGCCCTCAGACATGACATCTCCACTGCCTCCAGCCTTCTCCTCGCTGCAACATTCATCACCCACGCTTCACACCCATATAAGAGCGTTGGTAAAACTATACTCTCATACATTCCCCTCTTTGCCTCCAAGGACAAAGTTCTTTGTCTCCACAGACTCCTAAGTGCACCACTCACTCTTTTTCCCTCATCAATTCTATGATTCACCTCATCTTTCATAGACCCATCCGCTGACACGTCCACTCCCAAATATCTGAATACGTTCACCTCCTCCATACTCTCTCCCTCCAATCTGATATTCAATCTTTCATCACCTAATCTTTTTGTTATCCTCATAACCTTACTCTTTCCTGTATTCACCTTTAATTTTCTTCTTTTGCACACCCTACCAAATTCATCCACCAATCTCTGCAACTTCTCTTCAGAATCTCCCAAGAGCACAGTGTCATCAGCAAAGAGCAGCTGTGACAACTCCCACTTTGTGTGTGATTCTTTATCTTTTAACTCCACGCCTCTTGCCAAGACCCTCGCATTTACTTCTCTTACAACCCCATCTATAAATATATTAAACAACCACGGTGACATCACACATCCTTGTCTAAGGCCTACTTTTACTGGGAAAAAATTTCCCTCTTTCCTACATACTCTAACTTGAGCCTCACTATCCTCGTAAAAACTCTTCACTGCTTTCAGTAACCTACCTCCTACACCATACACTTGCAACATCTGCCACATTGCCCCCCTATCCACCCTGTCATACGCCTTTTCCAAATCCATAAATGCCACAAAGACCTCTTTAGCCTTATCTAAATACTGTTCACTTATATGTTTCACTGTAAACACCTGGTCCACACACCCCCTACCTTTCCTAAAGCCTCCTTGTTCATCTGCTATCCTATTCTCCGTCTTACTCTTAATTCTTTCAATTATAACTCTACCATACACTTTACCAGGTACACTCAACAGACTTATCCCCCTATAATTTTTGCACTCTCTTTTATCCCCTTTGCCTTTATACAAAGGAACTATGCATGCTCTCTGCCAATCCCTAGGTACCTTACCCTCTTCCATACATTTATTAAATAATTGCACCAACCACTCCAAAACTATATCCCCACCTGCTTTTAACATTTCTATCTTTATCCCATCAATCCCGGCTGCCTTACCCCCTTTCATTTTACCTACTGCCTCACGAACTTCCCCCACACTCACAACTGGCTCTTCCTCACTCCTACAAGATGTTATTCCTCCTTGCCCTATACACGAAATCACAGCTTCCCTATCTTCATCAACATTTAACAATTCCTCAAACTATTCCTTCCATCTTCCCAATACCTCTAACTCTCCATTTAATAACTCTCCTCTCCTATTTTTAACTGACAAATCCATTTGTTCTCTAGGCTTTCTTAACTTGTTAATCTCACTCCAAAACTTTTTCTTATTTTCAACAAAATTTGTTGATAACATCTCATATATATATATATATATATATATATATATATATATATATATATATATATATATATATATATATATATATATATATATAAAGTAGTAGGTTGGTAGACAGCAACCACCCAGGGAGGTACTACCGTCCTGCCAAGTGAGTGTAAAACGAAAGCCTGTGATTGTTTTACATGATGGTAGGATTGCTGATGTCTTTTGTCTGTCTCATAAATATGCAAGATTACAGGCATGTCTTGCTACTTCTACTTACACTTAGGTCACACTACACATACATGTACACATTTATTTATACACACTCATCTGAGTTTTCTTTGATTTTATCTTAATAGTTCTTGGTCTTATTAATTTTCCTTTTATATCCATGGGGAAGTGGAATAAGAATCTTTCCTCCGTAAGCCATGCGTGTTGTAAAAGTCAACTAAAATGCCGGGAACAATGGGCTAGTAACCCCTTTTCCTGTAAAGATTACTAAAAAGAATAAGAAGAAGAAAATTGTCAAAGTGGGAAGTCTGAATGTGCGTGGATGTTGTGCAGATGATAAGAAAGAGATGATTGTGGATGTTATGAATGAGAAGAAGCTGGATGTCCTGGCTTTAAGTGAAACAAAGCTGAAGGGGGTGGGAGAGTTTCAGTGGAGAGGAATAAATGGGATTAGGTCAGGGGTTTCAAATAGAGTCAGAGCTAAAGAAGGAGTAGCAATAATGTTGAAGGATAAGCTATGGCAGGAAAAGAGGGACTATAAATGTATTAATTCAAGGATTATGTGGAGTAAAATAAAGATTGGATGTGAAAAGTGGGTTATAATAAGCGTGTATGCACCTGGAGAAGAGAGAAGTGTAGAGGAGAGAGAGAGATTTTGGGAAATGTTGAGTGAATGCGTGGGGAGTTTTGAATCAAGTGTGAGAGTAATGGTGGTTGGGGATTTCAATGCTAAAGTGGGTAAAAATGTTATGGAGGGAGTAGTAGGTAAATTTGGGGTGCCAGGGGTAAATGTAAATGGGGAGCCTTTAACTGAGCTATGTGTACAAAGAAATTTGGTAATAAGTAATACATATTTTATGAAAAAGAGGATAAATAAATATACAAGGTATGATGTAGCACGTAATGAAAGTAGTTTATTAGATTATGCATTGGTGGATAAAAGGTTGATGGGTAGGCTCCAGGATGTACATGTTTATAGAGGGGCAACTGATATATCGGATCATTATTTAGTTGTAGCTACAGTTAGAGTAAGAGGTAGATGGGAAAAGAGGAAGGTGGCAACAACAAGTAAGAGGGAGGTGAAAGTGTATAAACTAAGGGAGGAGGAAGTTCGAGTGAGATATAAGCGACTATTGGCAGAAAGGTGGGCTAGTGCAAAGATGAGTAGTGGGGGGGTTGAAGAGGGTTGGAATAGTTTTAAAAATGCAGTATTAGAATGTGGGGCAGAAGTTTGTGGTTATAGGAGGGTGGGAGCAGGAGGAAAGAGGAGTGATTGGTGGAATGATGAAGTAAAGGGTGTGATAAAAGAGAAAAAGGTAGCTTATGAGAGGTTTTTACAAAGCAGAAGTGTTATAAGAAGAGCAGAGTATATGGAGAGTAAAAGAAAGGTAAAGAGAGTGGTGAGAGAGTGCAAAAGGAGAGCAGATGATAGAGTGGGAGAGGCATTGTCAAGAAATTTTAATGAAAATAAGAAAAAATTTTGGAGTGAGTTAAACAAGTTAAGAAAGCCTAGGGAAAATATGGATTTGTCAGTTAAAAACAGAGTAGGGGAGTTAGTAGATGGGGAGATGGAGGTATTGGGTAGATGGCGAGAATATTTTGAGGAACTTTTAAATGTTAAGGAAGAAACAGAAGCAGTAATTTCATGCACTGGTCAGGGAGGTATACCATCTTTTAGGAGTGAAGAAGATCAGAATGTAAGTGTGGGGGAGGTACGTGAGGCATTACGTAAAATGAAAGGGGGTAAAGCAGCTGGAACTGATGGGATCATGACAGAAATGTTAAAAGCAGGGGGGGATATAGTGTTGGAGTGGTTGGTACTTTTGTTTAATAAATGTATGAAAGAGGGGAAGGTACCTAGGGATTGGCGGAGAGCATGTATAGTCCCTTTATATAAAGGGAAAGGGGACAAAAGAGACTGTAAAAATTATAGAGGAATAAGCTTACTGAGTATACCAGGAAAAGTGTACGGTAGGGTTATAATTGAAAGAATTAGAGGTAAGACAGAATGTAGGATTGCGGATGAGCAAGGAGGTTTCAGAGTGGGTAGGGGATGTGTAGATCAAGTGTTTACATTGAAGCATATATGTGAACAGTATTTAGATAAAGGTAGGGAAGTTTTTATTGCATTTATGGATTTAGAAAAGGCATATGATAGAGTGGATAGAGGAGCAATGTGGCAGATGTTGCAAGTATATGGAATAGGTGGTAAGTTATTAAATGCTGTAAAGAGTTTTTATGAGGATAGTGAGGCTCAGGTTAGGGTGTGTAGAAGAGAGGGAGACTACTTCCCGGTAAAAGTAGGTCTTAGACAGGGATGTGTAATGTCACCATGGTTGTTTAATATATTTATAGATGGGGTTGTAAAGGAAGTAAATGCTAGGGTGTTTGGGAGAGGGGTGGGATTAAATTTTGGGGAATCAAATTCAAAATGGGAATTGACACAGTTACTTTTTGCTGATGATACTGTGCTTATGGGAGATTCTAAAGAAAAATTGCAAAGGTTAGTGGATGAGTTTGGGAATGTGTGTAAAGGTAGAAAGTTGAAAGTGAACATAGAAAAGAGTAAGGTGATGAGGGTGTCAAATGATTTAGATAAAGAAAAATTGGATATCAAATTGGGGAGGAGGAGTATGGAAGAAGTGAATGTTTTCAGATACTTGGGAGTTGACGTGTCGGCGGATGGATTTATGAAGGATGAGGTTAATCATAGAATTGATGAGGGAAAAAAGGTGAGTGGTGCGTTGAGGTATATGTGGAGTCAAAAAACGTTATCTATGGAGGCAAAGAAGGGAATGTATGAAAGTATAGTAGTACCAACACTCTTATATGGGTGTGAAGCTTGGGTGGTAAATGCAGCAGCGAGGAGACAGTTGGAGGCAGTGGAGATGTCCTGTTTAAGGGCAATGTGTGGTGTAAATATTATGCAGAAAATTCGGAGTGTGGAAATTAGGAGAAGGTGTGGAGTTAATAAAAGTATTAGTCAGAGGGCAGAAGAGGGGTTGTTGAGGTGGTTTGGTCATTTAGAGAGAATGGATCAAAGTAGAATGACATGGAAAGCATATAAATCTATAGGGGAAGGAAGGCGGTGTAGGGGTCGTCCTCGAAAGGGTTGGAGAGAGGGGGTAAAGGAGGTTTTGTGGGCAAGGGGCTTGGACTTCCAGCAAGCGTGCGTGAGCGTGTTAGATAGGAGTGAATGGAGACGAATGGTACTTGGGACCTGACGATCTGTTGGAGTGTGAGCAGGGTAATATTTAGTGAAGGGATTCAGGGAAACCGGTTATTTTCATATAGTCGGACTTGAGTCCTGGAAATGGGAAGTACAATGCCTGCACTTTAAAGGAGGGGTTTGGGATATTGGCAGTGTGGAGGGATATGTTGTGTATCTTTATATGTGTATGCTTCTAGACTGTTGTATTCTGAGCACCTCTGCAAAAACAGTGATAATGTGCGAGTGTGGTGAAAGTGTTGAATGATGATGAAAGTATTTTCTTTTTGGGGATTTTCTTTCTTTTTTTGGGTCACCCTGCCTCGGTGGGAGACGGCCGACTTGTTGAAAAAAAAAAAAAATATATATATATATATATATATATAGTATATATATGTATATATATAGTATATATATGTATATATATATATTTATTTTTTTTTTTTTTTCAACAAGTTGGTCGTCTCCCACCGAGGCAGGGTGACCCAAAAAAAAGAAAGAAAATCCCCAAAAAGAAAATACTTTCATCATCATTCAACACTTTCACCACACTCGCACATTATCACTGTTTTTGCAGAGGTGCTCAGAATACAACAGTCTAGAAGCATATACGTATAAAGATACACAACATATCCCTCCAAACTGCCAATATCCCAAACCCCTCCTTTAAAGTGCAGGCATTGTACTTCCCATTTCCAGGACTCAAGTCCGACTATATGAAAATAACCGGTTTCCCTGAATCCCTTCACTAAATATTACCCTGCTCACACTCCAACAGATCGTCAGGTCCCAAGTATCATTCGTCTCCATTCACTCCTATCTAACACGCTCATGCACGCTTGCTGGAAGTCCAAGCCCCTCGCCCACAAAACCTCCTTTATCCCCTCTTTCCAACCCTTTCGAGGACGACCCCTACCCCTCTTTCCTTCCCCTATAGATTTATATTCTGATCATGTCATTCTACTTTGATCCATTCTCTCTAAATAACCAAACCACCTCAACAACCCCTCTTCTGCCCTCTGACTAATGCTTTTATTAACTCTACACCTTCTCCTAATTTCCACACTCCGAATTTTCTGCATAATATTTACACCACACATTGCCCTTAGACAGGACATCTCCACTGCCTCCAACCGTCTCCTCGCTGCTGCATTTACCACCCAAGCTTCACATCCATATAAGAGTGTTGGTACTACTATACTTTCATACATTCCCTTCTTTGCCTCCATAGATAACGTTTTTTGACTCCACATATACCTCAACGCACCACTCACCTTTTTTCCCTCATCAATTCTATGATTAACCTCATCCTTCATAAATCCATCCGCCGACACGTCAACTCCCAAGTATCTGAAAACATTCACTTCTTCCATACTCCTCCTCCCCAATTTGATATCCAATTTTTCTTTATCTAAATCATTTGATACCCTCATCACCTTACTCTTCTCTATGTTCACTTTCAACTTTCTACCTTTACACACATTCTCCAACTCATCCACTAACCTTTGCAATTTTTCTTTAGAATTTCCCATAAGCACAGTATCATCAGCAAAAAGTAACTGTGTCAATTCCCATTTTGAATTTGATTCCCCATAATTTAATCCCACCCCTCTCCCGAACACCCTAGCATTTACTTCTTTTACAACCCCATCTATAAATATATTAAACAACCATGGTGACATTACACATCCCTGTCTAAGACCTACTTTTACCGGGAAGTAGTCTCCTTCTCTTCTACACACCCTAACCTGAGCCTCACTATCCTCATAAAAGCTCTTTACAGCATTTAGTAACTTACCACCTATTCCATAAACTTGCAACATCTGCCACATTGCTCCTCTATCCACTCTATCATATGCCTTTTCTAAATCCATAAATGCAATAAAAACTTCCCTACCTTTATCTAAATACTGTTCACATATATGCTTCAATGTAAACACTTGATCTACACATCCCCTACCCACTCTGAAGCCTCCTTGCTCATCCGCAATTCTACATTCTGTCTTACCTCTAATTCTTTCAATTATAACTCTACCGTATACTTTTCCTGGTATACTCAGTAAACTTATTCCTCTATAATTTTTACAATCTCTTTTGTCCCCTTTCCCTTTATATAAAGGGACTATACATGCTCTCCGCCAATCCCTAGGTACCTTCCCCTCTTTCATACATTTATTAAACAAAAGTACCAACCACTCCAACACTATATCCCCCCCTGCTTTTAACATTTCTGTCATGATCCCATCAGTTCCAGCTGCTTTACCCCCTTTCATTCTACGTAATGCCTCACGTACCTCCACCACACTTACATTCTGCTCTTCTTCACTCCTAAAAGATGGTATACCTCCCTGGCCAGTGCATGAAATTACCGCCTCCCTTTCTTCCTCAACATTTAAAAGTTCCTCAAAATATTCTCGCCATCTACCTAATACCTCCCTCTCCCCATCTACTAACTCCCCTACTCTGTTTTTAACAGACAAATCCATACTTTCCCTAGGCTTTCTTAACTTGTTTAACTCACTCCAAAATTTTTTCTTATTTTCATTAAAATTTCTTGACAGTGCCTCTCCCACTCTTTCATCTGCTCTCCTTTTGCACTCTCTCACCACTCTCTTCACCTTTCTTTTACTCTCCATATACTCTGCTCTTCTTATAACACTTCTGCTTTGTAAAAACCTCTCGTAAGCTACCTTTTTCTCTTTTATCACACCCTTTACTTCATCATTCCACCAATCACTCCTCTTTCCTCCTGCCCCCACCCTCCTATAATCACAAACTTCTGCCCCACATTCTAATACTGCATTTTTAAAACTATTCCAACCCTCTTCAACCCCCCCCCCCCACTACTCATCTTTGCACTAGCCCACCTTTCTGCCAATAGTCGCTTATATCTCGCCCGAACTTCCTCCTCCCTTAGTTTATACACTTTCACCTCCCTCTTAGTTGTTGTTGCCACCTTCCTCTTTTCCCATCTACCTCTTACTCTAATTATAGCTACAACTAAATAATGATCTGATATATCAGTTGCCCCTCTATAAACATGTACATGCTGGAGCCTACCCATCAACCTTTTATCCACCAATACATAATCTAACAAACTACTTTCATTATGTGCTACATCATACCTTGTATATTTATTTATCCTCTTTTTCATAAAATATGTATTACTTATTACCAAATTTCTTTCTACACATAGCTCAATTAAAGGCTCCCCATTTACATTTACCCCTGGCACCCCAAATTTACCTACTACTCCCTCCATAACATTTTTACCCACTTTAGCATTGAAATCCCCAACCACCATTACTCTCACACTTGATTCAAAACTCCCCATGCATTCACTCAACATTTCCCAGAATCTCTCTCTCTCCTCTACACTTCTCTCTTCTCCAGGTGCATACACGCTTACTATAACCCACTTTTCACATCCAATCTTTATTTTACTCCACATAATCCTTGAATTTATGCATTTGTAGTCCCTCTTTTCCTGCCATAGCTTATCCTTCAACATTATTGCTACTCCTTCTTTAGCTCTAACTCTATTTGAAACCCCTGACCTAATCCCATTTATTCCTCTCCATTGAAACTCTCCCACCCCCTTCAGCTTTGTTTCACTTATATATATATATATATATATATATATATATATATATATATATATATATATATATATATATATATATATATATATATATATATATATATATATATATATATATATACATATATATATATATACATATATATATATATATATATATATATATATATATATATATATATATATATATATATATATATATATATATATATATATATATATGCAATAAGATCACAGTAAACAGGTGATTTCAAAATATGCAAAACTACCATTCTGAAAGAATAGAGAAATTCCAAGTGCTTTCGTGACTACTCACATTATCAAGGAACTATATGATAATGTGAGTAGTCACGAAAGCGCTTGAAATTTCTCTATTCTTTCAGAGTGGTTGTTTTGCATATATATATATATATATATATATATATATATATATATATATATATATATATATATATATATATATATATATATATATACATACATATATATATATATATATATATATATATATATATATATATATATATATATATATATATATATATATATTTTTTCAACAAGTTGGTCGTCTCCCACCGAGGCAGAGTGACCCAAAAAAAAAGAAAGAAAATCCCCAAAAAGAAAATACTTTCATCATCATTCAACACTTTCACCACACTCACACATTATCACTGCTTTTGCAGAGGTGCTCAAAATACAACAGTTTAGAAGCATATACGTATAAAGATACACAACATATCCCTCCAAACTGCCAATATATATATATATATATATATATATATATATATCCAGCCTTCTCCTCGCTGCAACATTCATCACCCATGCTTCACACCCATATAAGAGCGTTGGTAAAACTATACTCTCATACATTCCCCTCTTTGCCTCCAAGGACAAAGTTCTCTGTCTCCACAGACTCCTAAGTGCACCACTCACTCTTTTTCCCTCATCAATTCTATGATTCACCTCATCTTTCATAGACCCATCCGCTGACACGTCCACTCCCAAATATCTGAATACGTTCACCTCCTCCATACTCTCTCCCTCCTTGAATATCAGATTGGAGGGAGAGAGTATGGAGGAGGTGAACGTATTCAGATATTTGGGAGTGGACGTGTCAGCGGATGGGTCTATGAAAGATGAGGTGAATCATAGAATTGATGAGGGAAAAAGAGTGAGTGGTGCACTTAGGAGTCTGTGGAGACAGAGAACTTTGTCCTTGGAGGCAAAGAGGGGAATGTATGAGAGTATAGTTTTACCAACGCTCTTATATGGGTGTGAAGCATGGGTGATGAATGTTGCAGCGAGGAGAAGGCTGGAGGCAGTGGAGATGTCATGTCTGAGGGCAATGTGTGGTGTGAATATAATGCAGAGAATTCGTAGTTTGGAAGTTAGGAGGAGGGAGTTTACCTGGAGTTTACCTGGAGAGAGTTTCGGGGGTCAACGCCCCCGCGGCCCGGTCTGTGACCAGGCCTCCTGGTGGATCAGCGCCTGATCAACCAGGCTGTTGCTGCTGGCTGCACGCAAACCAACGTACGAGCCACAGCCCGGCTGATCAGGAACTGACTTTAGCTGCTTGTCCAGTGCCAGCTTGAAGACTGCCAGGGGTCTGTTGGTAATCCCCCTTATGTGTGCTGGGAGGCAGTTGAACAGTCTCGGGCCCCTGACACTTATTGTATGGTCTCTTAACGTGCTTTTCATTGGGGGGATGGTGCATCGTCTGCCAAGTCTTTTGCTTTTGTAGTGAGTGATTTTCGTGTGCAAGTTTGGTACTAGTCCCTCTAGGATTTTCCAGGTGTATATAATCATGTATCTCTCCCTCCTGCGTTCCAGGGAATACAGGTTTAGAAACCTCAAGCGCTCCCAGTAATTGAGGTGTTTTATCTCCGTTATGCGCGCCGTGAAAGTTCTCTGTACATTTT
Source organism: Cherax quadricarinatus (assembly GCF_038502225.1). Lineage (NCBI taxonomy): Eukaryota > Metazoa > Arthropoda > Malacostraca > Decapoda > Parastacidae > Cherax > Cherax quadricarinatus. Next base: position 55,980,643 of record NC_091296.1, read on the forward strand.
CTAGGTCGGCAATTTCACCTGCCTTGAAAGGTGCTGTTAGAGTGCAGCAATATTCCAGCCTAGATAGAACAAGTGACCTGAAGAGTGTCATCATGGGCTTGGCCTCCCTAGTTTTGAAGGTTCTCATTATCCATCCTGTCATTTTTCTAGCAGATGCGATTGATACAATGTTATGGTCCTTGAAGGTGAGATCCTCCGACATAATCACTCCTAGGTCTTTGACGTTGGTGTTTCGCTCTATTTTGTGGCCAGAATTTGTTTTGTACTCTGATGAAGATTTAATTTCCTCATGTTTACCATATCTGAGTAATTGAAATTTCTCATCGTTGAACTTCATATTGTTTTCTGCAGCCCACTGAAAGATTTGGTTGATGTCCGCCTGGAGCCTTTCAGTGTCTGCAATGGAAGACACTGTCATGCAGATTCGGGTGTCATCTGCAAAGGAAGACACGGTGCTGTGGCTGACATCCTTGTCTATGTCGGATATGAGGATGAGGAACAAGATGGGAGCTAGTACTGTGCCTTGTGGGACAGAGCTTTTCACCGTAGCTGCCTCGGACTTTACTCTGTTGACGACTACTCTCTGTGTTCTGTTAGTGAGGAAATTATAGATCCATCGACCGACTTTTCCTGTTATTCCTTTAGCGCGCATTTTGTGCGCTATTACGCCATGGTCACACTTGTCGAAGGCTTTTGCAAAGTCTGTATATATTACATCTGCATTCTTTTTGTCTTCTAGTGCATTTAGGACCTTGTCGTAGTGATCCAGTAGTTGAGACAGACAGGAGCGACCTGTTCTAAACCCATGTTGCCCTGGGTTGTGTAACTGATGGGTTTCTAGATGGGTGGTGATCTTGCTTCTTAGGACCCTTTCAAAGATTTTTATGATATGGGATGTTAGTGCTATTGGTCTGTAGTTCTTTGCTGTTGCTTTACTGCCCCCTTTGTGGAGTGGGGCTATGTCTGTTGTTTTTAGTAACTGAGGGACGACCCCCGTGTCCATGCTCCCTCTCCATAGGATGGAAAAGGCTCGTGATAGGGGCTTCTTGCAGTTCTTGATGAACACAGAGTTCCATGAGTCTGGCCCTGGGGCAGAGTGCATGGGCATGTCATTTATCGCCTGTTCGAAGTCATTTGGCGTCAGGATAACATCGGATAGGCTTGTGTTAGTCAAATTTTGTGGCTCTCTCATAAAAAATTCATTTTGGTCTTCGACTCTCAGTCTGGTTAGCGGCTTGCTAAAAACTGAGTCATATTGGGACTTGAGTAGCTCACTCATTTCCTTGCTGTCATCTGTGTAGGACCCATCTTGTTTAAGTAGGGGCCCAATACTGGACGTTGTTCTCGATTTTGATTTGGCATAGGAGAAGAAATACTTTGGGTTTCTTTCGATTTCATTTATGGCTTTTAGTTCTTCCCGCGATTCCTGACTCCTAAAGGATTCTTTTAGCTTAAGTTCGATGCTTGCTATTTCTCTGACCAGTGTCTCCCTGCGCATTTCAGATATATTGACCTCTTTTAGCCGCTCTGTTATTCTTTTCCGTCGCCTGTAAAGGGAGCGCCTGTCTCTTTCTATTTTACATCTACTCCTCCTTTTTCTTAGAGGAATAAGCCTTGTGCATACATCGAGTGCCACCGAGTTAATCTGTTCTAGGCATAAGTTTGGGTCTGTGTTGCTTAGTATATCCTCCCAGCTTATATCGGTTAGGACTTGGTTTACTTGGTCCCACTTTATGTTTTTGTTATTGAAGTTGAATTTGGTGAATGCTCCCTCGTGACTAGTCTCATTTTGTCGGTCTGGGGCTCCATGCATACATGTCTGAACCTCAATTATGTTGTGATCTGAGTATATTGTTTTTGATATGGTGACATTTCTTATCAGATCATCATTGTTAGTGAAGATGAGGTCTAGTGTATTCTCCAGTCTTGTAGGCTCTATTATTTGCTGGTTTAAATTGAATTTTGTGCAGAGATTTAAAAGCTCGTGTGAGTGTGAGTTTTCATCAGAGCTGCCTCCTGGTGTTATTACTGCAACAATATTATTTGCTATATTCCTCCATTTTAGGTGCCTTAAGTTGAAATCCCCCAGGAGCAAGATGTTGGGTGCAGGAGCTGGAAGATTTTCCAGACAGTGGTCAATTTTTAACAGCTGTTCCTGGAATTGCTGGGATGTTGCATCCGGAGGCTTGTAGACTACCACAATGACTAGGTTTTGGTTCTCGACCTTTACTGCTAAAACTTCCACTACGTCATTTGAGGCATTAAGCAGTTCTGTGCAAACAAGTGACTCTGCAATGTACAGGCCAACCCCCCCCTTTTGCCTGTTCACTCTGTCACATCTGTATAGGTTGTAACCTGGGATCCATACTTCGTTGTCCAAGTGATCCTTTATGTGGGTCTCAGTGAAAGCCGCGAACATTGCCTTTGCCTCTGCAAGCAGTCCACGGATGAAAGGTATTTTGTTGTTTGTAGCTGGCTTTAGACCCTGTATATTTGCAAAGAAGAATGTTATCGGACTGGTGGTATTGTTGGTACTGGGGGATTACCAAAACTGTTGTCCAGAGGGCTGAGGAAGGGTTGTTGAGGTGGTTCGGACATGTAGAGAGAATGGAGCGAAACAGAATAACTTCAAGAGTGTATCAGTCTGTAGTGGAAGGAAGGCGGGGTAGGGGTCGGCCTAGGAAGGGTTGGAGGGAGGGGGTAAAGGAGGTTTTGTGTGCGAGGGGCTTGGACTTCCAGCAGGCATGCGTGAGCGTGTTTGATAGGAGTGAATGGAGACAAATGGTTTTTAATACTTGACGTGCTGTTGGAGTGTGAGCAAAGTAACATTTATGAAGGGATTCAGGGAAACCGGCAGGCCGGACTTGAGTCCTGGAGATGGGAAGTACAGTGCCTGCACTCTGAAGGAGGGGTGTTAATGTTGCAGTTTAAAAACTGTAGTGTAAAGCACCCTTCTGGCAAGACAGTGATGGAGTGAATGATGGTGAAAGTTTTTCTTTTTCGGGCCACCCTGCCTTGGTGGGAATCGGCCAGTGTGATAATAAAAAAAAAAAAAAAAAAAAAAAAAAATAATAAAAATATATATATATATATATATAATTATATATATATATAATTATATATATATATATATATATATATATATATATATATATATATATATATATATTATATATACAGTGGACCCCCGCTTAACGATCACCTCCAAATGCGACCAATTATGTAAGTGTATTTATGTAAGTGCGTTTGTACGTGTATGTTTGGGGGTCTGAAATGGACTAATCTACTTCACAATATTCCTTATGGGAAAAAATTCGGTCAGTACTGGCACCTGAACATACTACTGGAATGAAAAAAGTTCGTTAACCGGGGGTCCACTGTATATATACAGTGGACCCCCGCTTAACGATCACCTCCGAATGCGACCAATTATGTAAGTGTATTTATGTGAGTGCGTTTGTACGTGTATGTTTGGGGGTCTGAAATGGACTAATCTACTTCACAACATTCCTTATGGGAACAAATTCGGTCAGTACTGGCACCTGAACATACTTCTGGAGTGAAAAAATATCGTTAACCGGGGGTCCACTGTGTGTGTATATATATATATATATATATATATATTGTATAATATATATGTATATAATATATATATATTATATAATATATATATATATATATATATACAGGAGGGCCCCACTTATACGGCAGGTTAGGTTCCAGGCTATCGCCGTAAAGCGGAAATCGCCGTAAAGTGGAACACCCTTTTTTTCCACTTATAAATGCATACAAACACTAGATAACAAGTTTACACTAACATATATTAAGTTAGCAATAGAACCAGGCATCAAAAAACAATAAAAAAGTACAATACACACATAGTGCACTCATTACTTACCTTAAAATATTTATAGTCTTAATCTAGGGTGAGACAAGTAGTATTTATTGTAAGAAATCAAGTGTGGTACATATGGTAATAGCCAGGCTACCTTACCAGGCCACCCCACCCACACATACTATTCTATGATATTTAAGCATCCCAGAGCGATAAAATGTATATACAGTTCACTCATTACTTACCTTAAAATATTTGTAGTCTTAATGAAGGGTCAGGAGTAAGTAAATGAGATAAAACGAATAAATGAGAGAGAGAAAGAATGAGTACATGAGAGGGGGCAGGCGCAGAGTTATGTAAACAAACCAGGCGAAGGTAAGTTTTGTAAACAAACGAAGTGTACACGTCTGGTTTGTGTACAAGTTACATTGTGTACAGGTTGTCTCTACATTGATACGGTAGAATTAATAAAGAAGAACACTCCCATTCTCATGTAACATCATTTTGAGAAGAAATGAAGCTCTGAGTGAAGGCAATGGAAATAAGTCACACTGACTTTTTTGGGTTATCCTAGGTTCTCTACACGTATGTTGTTATGTATGATAATCTATGTAACTGTATTTGTGTATACCTGAATAAACTTACTTACATACATACGAAAGGAATAATTTTCTACAGTTACCCCCAGTAACACATTTTCTCTTATGTTAGATTAGAGAAAATGTTATTCTTGCCGTCACTTGTACAAGTTATGTGGCTCCCACATCTTATATTTATGTTTATTTATTCTATTGTGGGGTGTATTTATCATCTTTTTATGTTATGTATCGTGTTTATTATATAATTTAAAAAAAAATATCATGGATGGATTAATGAAAATGTGTATATTAACGTAATATACGACATTTAATGAGACTCGGTGAGTATTGTTATTATCATCATTTCTAATATGGCGTCACTTGTGCAAGTCGTCTGCTACCACATCTCACATTTATGTTTATTTATTCTACTGTGGGGTGTATTTATCTTATTTATATGTTATGCATCGTGTTTATTATATAATTTTGAAAAAAATATCATGGATGGATTAATGAAAATGTGTATATTAACGTAATATACGACATTTAAATGACTCGATGATTATTATCATCATTACTAATATGACGTCTGGAGACATAAGACACTTACCAATTTTAATGTGTACCTGCATGCCAGCACAGTATGTAAGTTTATTTAGGTACAGGTATACATAAGTATAATTATCAGAGTATATATAAAATATGAAATAACTTTTAAAAACATTTGAAATTTTGGAGTTTCCAGACAAAATGGAGAGACTTAGTGCTTACTGAGCTCATGGAGAATGTAAACAAACAGGGTGGGGCACGGTGACCATATTAGAAAGTCAGGTGGGGGGAGCAGTATAGCGAGTTTTGGTCATAATTTGAAATGTCCGTATTAGCGGAACGCCGTAAAGTGAAACGCCGTAAAGCGGGGCCTTCCTGTATATATAATATAATATATATATAATATATATATATATATAATATATATATATATAATATATATATAATATATATATATATATATATATATATATATATATATATATATATATATATATATATATATATATATATATATATATATATTTTTTTTTTAACAAGTCGGCCATCTCCCACCAAATATAATATGACTTCATATGTAGGTCAACCTGTGATACTGTACCAAAAAATCCTTAATTTTTTTATACATCTCAGGGATAAGTCTATGCTTGTATTTGGGGGAATTTATGAAGAATAAAGAATGAAGATTTTATATCTTTGTAAAGGTTACAATGTGCAATTACAATTTTGATTTGTTAAGTACAAAGGAAGCCACTATCATGCCGGGGGATTTTGGGCAAACTAATCCTAGTACTTAAATCTAGGCAAGATAAGAGTGGTTAACTTTTATTTAAATCTTTATTTACTTAATACTAATGCAAGGTAGTCAAGCTGGAGGTTTATAGGAATAATAATCTTGAAGTTGCACATAATAAAAACAATACTACAATTAATGGTTCAAGTAGTAATATATCATGGATTGGCAGATGTTTAATAGACTAGAGGTCATATAATATAATATAACTGAAGTTGTTTTGGTTGGTTTGGTTAGTATTGAGAGATGAGATGATTTTTAAGCAAAGTCCTAAATTTATAAGTAGTCAGGGGTATCCTTTTCTGGTTCAGGTAGTGAATTCCAGATCTTTGGGCCCTTTATTTGCATTGCATTTTTGCATAGTGAGAGACTGACACAAGGGATTTTGAAGAGTGCCTTGTGCCTTGTATTGTGACTGTGCGTTCTGTTGTAGCTATCAAGGAAAAGTTTAAGTGAAGGGTTTATATTGGAGTTTAATATTCTGTATTAGGGATGTATCGGATATCCATATCCGCATCCGCACCCGCGGAACATCTGCACAATTTCTTACATTCGCATCTGCATCCTTATTTTTCTAAATGAGATATCCGCATTCGCGTCCACATCCGCAATCACGTTCCAATATATATCCGCATTTGCATCAGCATCCGCCCCAAACAAAGAGGATGTGGTGGATATTATAACCTAAATTACACAGCTTGCATGTTTATTTCCCAACAGTAGGCCTGTTCCCCCATACTAGGCAGGTCTTTCACAAATCCAACCCACTAACAGAATAAACGCTACCTAAGCAATAAGCCTAGACAATTCTATTTACTCACGTGCACGTCCCGCTCAAATCCAACCCCTCTCCCTCATGTACTTATCCAACCTAAATTTGAAACTACTCAAGGTAGTTTCAGATTTAGGTAATTTCGATAACCCTACTAGGTAGACCATTCCACTCATCAACTACCCTATTACTAAACCAATACTTTCCTATATCCTTCTAAATCTAAACTTATCTAATTTGAATCCATTTTTGCGGTTTGTATTTATCCAACCTTGTATTTATCCAACCTAAATTTGAAACTATTCATGTGTAAGTTCCACTGTGTGTGTTAGACTGTGACTGTGTGTGTGAGACTGTGTGACCGTGTGTGTGAGACTGTGTGACTGTGTGTATGAGACACACACAGTCAGTCACACTGTGGAGGTGTATGAATGGAAAACAAGAATTAATATAGGGGATGTAAATAATGTTTGATAAACATATTAGGTTGGATAAACACACGAGTAAGAGGGGTTGGATTCGAGTGGGACTTGCACATGAGTAAATAGAATTATCAAAGCTTATTGCTTGGGTAGCATTGAAAATTAGGTTGGGCAAATATTCTGTTAGTGGAATGGATTGTGAAGGACCTTCCTAGTATGGGCCAACAGGTCTGTTGCAGTGTTCCTTCTTTCTTATTTCCTTAAATGAATGTGACCTGACCCAACTAAGAGCATAAGAAAGAAGGAACACTGCAGTAGGTCTGTTGACACATACTAGGCAGGTCCTTCACAAATACAACCCACTGACAGAATAAACACTACCCAAGCAATAAGAACATAAGAATGGAGCAACACTCCAGAAGGCCTACTGGCTCATACAAGGCAGGTCCTTATCAAAACCACCACTACCCAAAGCTAGTCAAGAATTCACTCCCGCACCCATGACACCAATCAAACTCATCTCCTCCCACTCATATATTTGTCCAATTTCTCTTTACAGCTACCCAAGGTTCTAACCTCGATCATAATAAGCTTTGATAATTCTATTTACTCACGTGCAAGTCCCACTCAAATCCAACTCCTCTCACTCTTGTATTTTTTTTTTTTTCCAACAAACCGGCCGTATCCCACCAAGGCAGGGTGGCCCAAAAAAGAAAAACGAAAGTTTCTCTTTTTAAATTTAGTAATTTATACAGGAGAAGGGGTTACTAGCCCCTTGCTCCCGGCATTTTAGTCACCTCTTACAACACGCATGGCTTACAGAGGAAGAATTCTGTTCCACTTCCCCATGGAGATAAGAGGAAATAAACAAGAACAAGAACTAGAAAGAAAATAGAAGAAAACCCAGAGGGATGTGTATATATACATATATATGCTTGTACATGCATGTGCAGTGTGACCTAAGTGTAAGTAGAAGTAGCAAGACGTACCTGAAATCTTGCATGTTTATGAGACAGAAAAAAGGACACCAGCAATCCTACCATCATGTAAAACAATTACAGGCTTTCGTTTTACACTCACTTGGCAGGACAGTAGTACCTCCCTGGGTGGTTGCTATCTACCAACCTACTACCTAGACACTCTTGTATTTATCCAACCTAAATTTGAAATTATCCAAGGTGGGAGAATTGGACCTGCCTCGCATGTGCCAGGAGGCTTGCTACAGTGTTCCTTCTTTCTTTTGTGTGTAGCGTCAGTCATCTCTACATAACTCCACCTGTTGTGCATTCCTTGAGTGATGGTGAAATTGTTGAAATGGTGTTAAATACAAATAAACATGTAATAAATGGTTTGGAAACTGACAGCTTGAAGAATTGAGACACTTATGCAACATATGGGAATCTTTATTGAAGAAACGTATCGCCACACAGTGGCTTCATCAGTCCAATACAAAGCAGGAATGCATAAGGAGAGGAGTTTCAGATAATCAGTCCCTCAGCCTGGAATCGATGTGTTCAGTCACTCACTCAACAAAAGTATTTGTCATACGGTAAAAAAAAAAATGGTGTTCTATGACTATCCTGCAAAATCCGCATCTGCATCCGAATCTGAGAGGATGTCAAGATGTGACATCCACAATCCGCATCCGCATCCGAATTGTACTGTAAGCAGATACCCGCATTTGCATCTGCATCCGCAAAATAAGTAAGACATCCGAATACACATCCGCATCCACCATATCTAAATTTTCACATCCGATACATCCCTATTTTGTATATGTAGTAGGCACAATAATGTGAGTGTAAGTCTTGTATATTTAGCAAGTTCAGGCTTTTGAAAAGTGGTGGGGTGTGCTGTCTGGCACAGGAGCTGGTAATCATCTGCACAGCAGCTTTTGGTTAGGTTATTAAAGGTTTAAGGTGGTTGGCTGTGGTTGATCCCCAGGCACAAACACCCCAGATGAGGTAGGGATGTATTTAAGAGTAGTATAGGGTAAGAAGTGTCATTTCAGGTACATATTATTGTATCTTGGAAAGGATGGCTATCGATTTGGAAATTTTCTTGGATATATGCTGGATGTGGGAATGAAATTTAAGATTACAGTCAAGAAGACCTAGAAATTTACCCTCAGTGTGTCTTGTAATAGGGGAACCATTTATCGATATATTAAGCTGGATATTTAAGGATCTTATAGGTAGTAGGCTGGTAGACAGCAACTGCCCAGGGAGGTACTACCGTCCTGCCAAGTGAGTGTAAAATGGAAGCCTATAATTGTTTTACATGATGGCAGGATTGCTGGTGTCTTTTTATTCTGTCTCATACACATGCAAGATTTCGGGTACGTCTTGCTACTTCTACTTACACTTAGATCACACTACACATACATGTACAAGCATATATATATATACACACCCCTCTGTGTTTTCTGCTATTTTCTTATTAGTTCTTGTTCTTGTTTATTTCCTCTTATCTCCATGGGGAAGTGGAACAGAATTCTTCCTCCGTTAGCCATGCGTGTTGTAAGAGGCAACTAAAATGCCGGGAGCAAGGGGCTAGTAACCCCTTCTCCTGTATATATTACTAAATGTAAAAGTAGAAACTTTTGTTTTTCCTTTTGGGCCACCCTGCCTCGGTGGGATATGGCCGGTGTGTTGAAAGTAAGAAAGATTTAAGGATCTGTTTCCAAACAGCATGAAGTATGTTTTGTCTATGCTAAGAGTGAGTTTGTTGGTCATCATCCAAGTATATATTTTTAGCAGCTCATTGTTTACGGTGTCTCTAAGTATAGCTGGGTTTGAGTGGGAGTAGACATAAGTAGTGTCATCTGTGAATAGAACTAGTTTAAGGAGTTGGGATGCACTGGGGAGATCATTGATGTAGATGAGAAAGAGGAGTGAGCCTAGGACACTATACCCTGGGAAACTCCGACAGCTACAGGCTGGATAGTGGAGCTGACTCCATTTGTATATACATACTGGTGTCTATCGTTAAGATAAGATTTTATGTAATTAAGGGTATGTCCTCTGATGCCATAATGATTTAGTTTTAGGTGCAGGAGATTGTGGTCCACTGTATCAAATGCTTTCCATAGGTCAATGAAGAGCCCCAAAGGATATTCATTTTTATCGAGGGCTGTCTGTATTATTTTAAGTAATTTGTACAATAGCATCATTCGTACTTTTTTTTGGTCTAAACCCAAACTGGCAGGGGTTAAGTGTGTTGTTTGATATAAAGTAGGAGCAAAGCCGTTTGTGTATTATTTTTTCAAATATTTTAGAAAGTAAGGGCAGGTTTGATATAGGTTTATAGTTTTTCAAATCAGTTGGATCACCTCCTTTGAGGATTGGGGTAACCCTTGCTGTCTTGAGAATGGATGGGAAGGTTGGAGACTCTGAAGATTTGTTAAACAGTGTTGCAACAATGGGTGACAGCACATGAGCAGCTTTTTTATATATGAATGGTGGCAAGTTATCTAGATCTCCTGCTTGTTTTTTAATGATTTAATGATGAATGTGACATCAGTATAATTAGTTGGAGCTATATAAAAGGGGCTAAATGATTAAACCATACCCCCGGCCGGGATTGAACCCGCGGTCATTACGATGTCATTACGTGTCATTACGATTTCTTGAGTCAGGCTAAATGATTCTAATTCAAAATGTATTCCATCCAAAACTGGGGAAAACAAAATAAAAATGTGCCAATTGATAAACAGAAATAAAGAAGCACTGCAGTAACCTATTGGTCCATGCTAGGCAAGTTCTACTCACATCCAACCTGTATATGGCACTGCACAAACAACCTGCATATAGGAAAATGAAACTTATGATGATGTTTTGGTCTGACAAACCATTAACTAGTAACACAAAAGTACAATACAAAGGGAGCCAGTATATATGAGAGGGGAAGGGAGTAGTAAAATGAGAGGAGGTAGTAGTATAATTGTAAAAACAGAACAGTAGTAGTAGTAGTAGTAGTAGTGATGGTGCCACCAATGGCAGCGGCGGCAGCAGCAGGAGAGCTAATGGTCCAAAAGGGTAGGACAAAAACCTAGGGAGAAAACTCATAGGACAGAACCCACCTAGGCAAAAGATAAGAAAGGCAAAGAAAATATAGGAAAGGAGAAGAGGTAAGGTGAGGAGATAAAGATCAGGTCAAGTCATGAGTGTTTTGAAGTTTGGAGCATTTGACAATGTAATGGAGGGATGAGGAAGGCAAACTACTGAGGATCATTTGAAATGTGATGTATATGGTATTCTGGCAAAACAGCTGTTGAATGAATGATGGTAATGTGTTCACTTTTTTTTTTTAATTATCCTATACACAAATAACTCGCATATAAGAGAAAGAAGCTTATTATGAAGTTCCAGTCTGACTTCGTTGGACCAAAATGTTGTTAAAAGCATCTTTCTCCTGTATATGGAATATTTGTGTACTGTTCCAGTCATGGTATTGTGCCATTTTGTTCTTAATTATCCTACTTTGGTGGGAGATGGCTGATGTGATAAACAGATTATTGTTAATGGTCCAAGTCGGACCGAAACGTCGTCGTAAGCTTCTCTCTTTTATGTGCGGGTTATTTGTGTATCGTTCCAGTCACGGTATTGTGCCTTTTTTTGTTATTTAGATTATTGTTAAATTCACATTAGTGAAGTCCAACTGTTTTGAGAGATAACCACAATGTTAACAGTGATAAAAAAGCTATATCTTCAAATCATAATAAAAACTGAAGAACTAACTTTTACAAGAAACATCTGGAAGCCAGAACCATATTTTCAAAAACATTAATGGAATACACCTTAGACAACAGTCAGAAAATAGATGTATTTTTACAAGTTTTAGTCAAATAAGTTACAGATTTCTTCAGCATATTATCTGAGACTTATGTCATCTGTATTTGAAAAATTAAATTTACACATATAACTTGAAACTGCAGAATGGCTTAAAGCATTCCTGGATGTTGCCTAAGTAATTTTTTATAGTTAACCATATTTAAAACTAATTTAAAGAGTACCAGTTAAGGAAGAAAGTATTTTAACAATGTCTTACAGACCTTTTAAGCTATTTCAGTCATTTATACAAGATGAGGATGTTATTGTGAATTTGGTAACCTACCATTAATTTAGTTTTGCATATGCTGAGCGGTGCTTCTAATGTAAACTTTTGAATAAGTTTTAATACTGGTGTGAGATGAGGTGCAAGAACATCCCCACGACTTCCTCCGAGGGATGCCAAAGCTTCGCAAACCAGGTGACAAGCACAAGCTGTTGCATAAAATAAATTAGGAACAGTTTTAAAAATCTATGTTCAAATAATACATTTTCCAAATAGCAATGTTATAGAATATCCTTACACTTTACTTCTCTTAAGTTTTACACCAGTTTAATCATTTCACCCTGAATTTGGTTACTTTTACATTCATTCTTTTACCTCTCACCTTAGCCAATTACAGACATCCTTTTTGAATAAAATTTTTAAATTTAATCAACTTTGTTTTTATGGAAGTTCCATATTATAATTAACTTCCTCATATTTTACTTTTCCTTTCCTTTCTGATAAAATGAAGTTCAACTTTTGTAGTGCCTCAAAAGTATAGGAATTACTGCTACTTGAATGTATGTTTTGAGAAAAATATATTGTAGTATTTATGGAAAAGTGATAAACCATAGGGGTCACATAGCCAATTAAAAATTCATGTGCATTTTTCACCATGATACAATAATTACCTTCATTCACTTTTTCAAGCTGCCATTGGCCAGGTTGTCTTTAGGCCTTTCCAATAAAGGCTGTAAGATCCAGTGCTATCTGTTTTTCCTAAGTTTATACAGCAGGGCCCCGCTTTACGGTGGTTCGCTTTACGGCTTTCCGCTAATACGGACATTTCAAATTATGACCAAAACTCGCTATACGGCTCCCCCCACCTGTCTTTCTAATACGGTCACAGCTGCCCACCGAGTTTGTTTACATTCTCCCTGAGCACATCTCCTTATTATGTCTGGAAACTTTCAAAAATTTCAAGTATTTTAAAGTTATTGTATATTTTATATGTATTGTACTTGATAATTAAACTTGTGTACACCTGTACCTAAATAAACTTACACACTGTGCTGGCATGTAGGTACACATTAAAATCACTAAGTCTCTCTACTCTTGATGCAATACTAATACTAATAATAATACTAATAATAATAATAATAATAATAATAATAATAATAATCTCTTGGGCGCATTAATGTCGCATATTACGTTAATATAGACATTTCCCTTAATCTATCTATGATATTTTTTTCAAAATTATATAAGAAACACATTATGTAACACACAAACATGATACATGCACCCACAGTATAAAAATTTATACAAATATATATGAGATGTTTACCAAACGGTTTGTAGAAGTGTCGGAAGAATTACGTTTTCTCTAGCCCGTCACCTGTTACTAGGGATGACTGTAGAAAAATATTCCTTTCGTATGCCTTCACTTTATAGCTATAATTCTGTACTAACTTGTACACAGTGTAAGAGTATTTGTTTTGTGATTTAATTATTATAATAATAATAAAAATATTATAAGGTAAAAGTTTCACAAACTCTTACAAATGTACATGAATGAACTAAAACTGGACACGTATTAATACCGTCTATTTCGCCTGACCGAGTGATCGTCCACAACCTGTTCAGTTTGTTTGTTTACGCTGTCTGAGCTCGGTGTATCATTAAATGTTGTATATTACGTTAATATACACATTTTCATTAATCCATCCGTGATATTTTTTTCAAAATTATATAATAAACACGATACATAACATAAATACATAACAACATATGTGTAGAGAACCTAGGATAACCCAAAAAAGTCAGAGTGACTTACTTCCATTGCCTTCACTCAGAGCATCATTTCTTCTCAAAATGATGTTACATGAGAATGGGAGTATTCTTCTTTATTTATTCTACCGTATCAATGTAGAGACAACCTGTACACAATGTAACTTGTACACAAACCAGACGTGTACACTGTTTACAAAACTTACCTTCGCCTGGTTTGTTTACATAACTCTGCGCCTGTCCTCTCTCATGCACTCATTCTTTCTCTCTGGTATGGTAGCCTGGCTGACTACCATACATACCACACTTGATTTTTTACAATAAATACTACTCATCTCACCCTATATTTTAAGGTAAGTAATGAGTGAACTGTATATACATTTTATCGCTCTGGGATGCTTAAATATCATAGAATAGTATGTGTGGGTGGGGTGGCCTGGTATGGTAGCCTGGCTGACTACCATACATACCACACTTGATTTCTTACAATAAATACTACTTGTCTCACCCTAGATTAAGACTATAAATATTTTAAGGTAAGTAATGAGTGCACTATGTGTGTATTGTACTTTTTTATTGTTTTTTGATGCCTGGTTCTATTGCTAACTTAATATATGTTAGTGTAAACTTGTTATCTAGTGTTTGTATGCATTTATAAGTGGAAAAAAAGGGTGTTCCACTTTACGGCGGTTTCCGCTTTATGGCGGTAGCCTGGAACCTAACCCGCCGTATAAGTGGGGCCCTCCTGTATATCTTCCATTTACATGCATTTGACTGAATGAATATCTGATAATGCTGCACAAACCTTTTTTTTTCTTATACATATTCAAAGATGTTTAAATATAAGGAACTTACCTGAGAGTATGCCATCAGCCAAGATGTCAGTGAGTGTGATTGCTAAGTCACTCATGATATTGGATTTAGTCTGGGCCAGCAGTACAGTACACACCTTATAGCAATAAAAAAAAATGAGTAAATATAAAACTTTTAGACTGTATATAAACTGTCAATCAAACTAATATAAAAAATGAAATCAGTATCTACTCAAATATGGTGATGATTTTCTTGTATAGAATAGGCCACAACACAGGCAAGAATCATTGATTCATTAATTCTTAGATAGTGGAAAAAAAAAAGGATTGAACATTAGCTATTACAGAGAAGATTACTTCTCATACTTCCCTAAAAGGATTTGAGCTCATAGGTGTCAGGAAAGACAGATTAATACTGTAGTTTATTCCACAGAATAAACCGTAGAATGGATAAGTGAGATAACTATTCTAAACACAAATAATTTTTATCATAATACGTATCCTCAATCCTTAAAGAAATGGGGTGAATTAAGCCAAGAGCAATACCCTTAACACAAATGTGCATTTTTAACTTACAATACATAGAATGGATTGAACATAAAAAGACAGAAGATAACTGTACTAGGCCCACTGACCCATGCTAACATATGCAGGGCCTACTGAACCATGCTAACATATGCAGAATCTACTGACACCCAATGATTAATATGAACATCATTCTTTAAAGTTGCAGAAAATATTCTGTTCAGCATAATATTATGCTTCAAAAAAAAGCAGATTCGAAAAGGCATAGTTTTATTTACAAAAATATACCAGTCTTTCTTTGAGAATAATGCTACACTGTACAGCAAGAAAAATGAAAACAGTGATTATATTTACTGATGCATTCTTGATTTTATGGATCACAATATAATTATAGCAAACTATTTATATTGTATATGGACAGAACTTTACTAAATGTTAGAGTATTTTACTTCAGTACTGTATATGCAAATGACTAGGTAGTAGGTTGGTAGACAGCAACCACCCAGGAAGGTACAACCATCCTGCCAAGTGAGTGTGAAATTGAAACCTGTAATTGTTTTACATGATGGTAGGACTGCTGGTGTCCTTTTTTCTCTCATGAACATGCAAGATTTCAGGCACATCTTGCTATTTCTGCTTACACTTAGGTTACATTACACATACTTGTACAAGCATATATATACACATCCCTCTGGGTTTTCTTCTATTTTCTTTCTAGTTCTTATTCTTGTGTATTTCCTCTTATCTCCATGGGGAAGTGGAACAGAATTCTTCCTCCGTAAGCCATGCGTGTTGTAAGAGGCGACTAAAATGCCGGGAGCAAGGGGCTAGTAACCTCTTCTCCTGTATATATTACTAAATGTAAAAGGAGAAACTTTCGTTTTTCATTTTGGGCCACCCTGCCTCGGTGGGATACAGCCGGTGTGTTGAAAGAAAGAAAGAAGGACTGCTGGTGTCTTTTTTGTCTCATAAACATGCAAGGTTTCAGGTACGTCTTGCTACTTCTACTTACACTTAGGTCACACTACACATACATGTACAAGCATATATATATACACACCCCTCTGGGTTTTCTTCTATTTTCTTACTAGTTCTTGTTCTTGTTTATTTCCTCTTACCTTCATGGGGAAGTGGAACAGAATTCTTCCTCCGTAAGCCATGCATGTTGTAAGAGGCGACTAAAATGCCAGGAGCAAGGGGCTAGTAACCCCTTCTCCTGTATATATTACTAAATGTAAAAGAAGAAACTTCCGTTTTTCCTTTTGGGCCACCCCGCCTTGGTGGGATATGGCTGGTGTGTTGAAAGAAAAGAAACATGCAAGATTTCAGGTACGTCTTGCTACTTCTACTTACACTTAGGTCACACTACACATACATGTACAAGCATATATATACACACACCCCTCTGGGTTTTCTTCTATTTTCTTACTAGTTCTTGTTCTTGTTTATTTCCTCTTACCTCCATGGGGAAGTGGAACAGAATCCTCCGTAAGCCATGTGTGTTGTAAGAGGCGACTAAAATGCCAGGAGCAAGGGGCTAGTGACCCACTTCTTCTGTATATATTACTAAATGTAAAAGGAGAAACTTTCGTTTTTTTCTTTTGGGCCACCCCGCCTTGGTGGGATACGGCTGGTGTGTTGAAAGGAAGTAAAAGGAGAATCTTTCGTTTTTTCTTTTGGGCCATCCCGCCTTGGTGGGATATGGCCGGTGTGTTTAAAGAAAGAACAAGAAACATGCAAGGTTTCAGGTACATCCTGCTATTTCTACTTACACTTAGGTCACACTACACATGAATGTACAAGCACATGTATACAGACCCCTCTGGGTTTTCTTCTATTTCCTTACTAGTTCTTGTTTTTCTCTATTTCCTCTTCTCTCCATGGGGAAGTGGAACAGAATTCTTCCTCCGTATGCCTTGCATGCCGTAAGAGGCAACTAAAATGCTGAGAGTAAAGAGCTAGTAACCCCTTTTCGTGTATACAAGAGGCAACTAAAATGCCTAGAGCAAAGAGCTAGTAACCTCTTTTTATGTATACATTACTAAATTTAAAAAGAGAAACTTTCGTTTTTCTTTTTAGGTTACCTGCCTCGGTGGGATATGACCAGTTTGTTGAAAAAAAAAGAAAAATATGCAAATGACAAATAAGAATAAGTGTATGCCTTCTTACTAAACAGGTACGAAGTCCAGCAGGAATGAACTCTTCTGGGCCAGGCTTGGTTGCTTCATCCACCTGTGAGGCACTGACAACACTCTGTAGCAGACTTAGAGCAGCACAGTGAGCCTCTTCACATACCACACTTGTCTTCTGTTCCTCAAACCTTGGGCAAAGAGAACATACTTAATTCCAATGTAATACTGCATTTTTTAACAAAAAAAAAAAAAAATTAGTATTACCAACAAAGCAAGAGAAACATTTACTGTTACTTACATATAGATAGCTATGTTGGTAAATAGTTGAATGGCTCTACAGGCTACACGAATGTTGCTGTCATAAACACATTCTCTGCACAAATCTACGAGAGCACATTCTGTAAAAATTCAAAATTTAACTTAAATCTGTTGTCAAAATTAGTCACTGAAAATAATTAAATTCTACAATTATTTAATTTAATCTTAGCTTTTTATCTGTATTACAGTAACTAAAATTTAATACAGCCTCTCCTCACTTAACAATGGAGTTCTGTTCCTAAGACCACGTTGGTAAACTAATTCGTCACTAAGTGAGGAGCATACTATAATGGTAGTGGGTTTGTGTCAACCATCTTTGATATTGTTTTAATGTCACCTTTGCACCATTTATAACATTTCTGATATATTTTAAATGCTTATACAGTAGTGTACTGTATATTGTAATAAACAGAATACAGGAAATCAGTTCTAACATACATTATTTAGGTATGCACATTGGCTAGAGCCCGTTGTAAGTCCGAGTCGTCAGTAAATGAGTACGTCGCCAAGTGAGGAGAGGCTGTATACAAAAGCTCATCATGCCAAATCTCATAATGCAGTACAAATGTGTACATATCAGTTCAATAACGAAAAAGTAAATGCCACTGGACCAAGTATTCCACAGAATTCTAATTCTAAAGACAAACAACAAATACTCAATCACTGTCCCCTATGTCCCCTTACCTATGCTGGATTTGAATTTGAGTTCATGCTTGTAACATGTTTTAACAAATAAATACAGGTTCCCCTCGATTTATACAGTTTCACATCATGCAAATTCACCATCATGTGATGTCCAATTTCTAATGGTAATTCAGAACATGAGATATATTGTACGTTTACAGTACGTGATTAGAGTGGCTCACAAGTTATACTGAGGATTCTTGCTGCAAGGAATAAAGTGTAGATGTCTTGATTAAGCTTAGCATAGTTGTCATGAGCCTAGAAAGCATCTACTGCATAAAATGAGACACACTAGTGCAGTTAAATCTTGATTTAATGAACTAATCCAAGGGAGAGGATGTCTGATACTACCAATTGTCTATTAAATACGAATAATGAAATTTTCTGCCAAAATCAAAACAATAATGGACAATTCCGAAAGCAATTTACCTAGCAGATGGTAACAATAATCAAGTTTAGAAAATGGTAACAGACAATTCTGGAAACATCCCAACAGCAGCTGCTGTTAGGAGACATTAGTCTATGAATCCATGGTGCATTAAACCATAATGTATTAGAAACAGGAGAAGACTGAAGATATATAGTGACCAGTCTGATGTCACATAAAGCAATGATTTTTCATATCAACGAAATTCATAATCTACCTGGAGTTAGTGTGATGCGAGGCAGGGCTGGAGCTGCAGTTAGTGATGCCAAAACAGAGAGAGCTGTTGTAGTCATAGCAGGATTATGGCGAGAACACCGTGTAAACTTAACCAATGTCTCAACATTGTCTGCAGACCAAGCATGTGGTGCAGCTCCTGCCAAGAACCCAAGTTCTCCAAGCACTGCCTGACGAACTCCTAAGCGAGCCTCACTCTCCAAGTAGCCAATCAAGAGGTCAACCTATGACAAAAGCGAGTATTGAAATTAATGAGAAAAACTAATGCTTTAATAGTCAATAATGAAAACATGTTAAAAATGTGTACTGTATTTTTTTCAACATGACGGATGTCTCCCACCAAGGCAGGGTGACCCAAAAAAGGAAGAGACACTCTCACCATCATTCAAACATAATCAATGTCTTTGCAAAAGTGCTTAGATATGACAGTTTAGATATCACTCCAAACAGCCAATATCCCAAACCCCTCCTTTAAAGTGTAGGCACTGTACTTCCTACCTCCAGGACTGAAGTCTGGCTAACCAGTTTCCTTGAATTCCTTCACAAAATATTACCTTGCTCACACTCCAACAGCTCATCAGGTCTCAAAAACCATTTGTCTTAATTCACTCCTATCTAACATGCTCACACATGTATTTATTCTTTAAAAAGTACATAAGAGCTATTAAAAAAACAGACATTAAAAAATCCATTTTTTTTTTATTATTATTATCACACTGGCCGATTCCCACCAAGGCAGGGTGGCCCGAAAAAGAAAAACTTTCACCATCATTCACTCCATCACTGTCTTGCCAGAAGGGTGCTTTACACTACAGTTTTTAAACTGCAACATTAACCCTTTCAGGGTCCGTCCCGTAGATCTACGGCTTTACGTTGAGGGTCCAAACCGTAGATCTACGCCATGAGCTCAGCTCACTCTGATGGCGTAGATCTATGGTTTGGACCCTGAACGTAAAGCCGTAGATCTACGGGATGGACCCTGAAAGGGTTAATGTTGCAGTTTAAAAACTGTAGTGTAAAGCACCCTTCTGGCAAGACAGTGATGGAGTGAATGATGGTGAAAGTTTTTCTTTTTCGGGCCACCCTGCCTTGGTGGGAATCGGCCAGTGTGATAATAATAAAAAAAAAAAAATCCATATCCCTGGGAAAAATATTTAAAACATATCAGTATAATAAAATGGCAAATGGTTGTAATAAACTGTAATAGAAAATAATATTGAATTTTGCAATGTAATCTTCCAACTGTACCAATATACTGTATCTCTAAGAGGACCCTCATACAGTATGCAACATGACATAATGTGAAGGTATGCACTAATTCCCTTTCATGTCTACTTGAAAGATGTCCATTTTCCACAGTGGCAATGAAGAAACAGCCTAAAGAGCTTACAAGATAATGAAAGAAAGAAATTAAGTAATGTATTTCTGCTGCTAGTGATAATTTCATAAAACTGGGAAAGACTCTCTTATAAATGATGGAAAAGTATTATAAAACTATTGTTGGAAATATACTGAATAGCATTATAACACCTTTCTTACTCAGTAGCATCATGGTCAACTAGTAGCCCCACATTTAGGCATAATATAAACAGAAGAATTTTAGTTTTTTTAAAAGGCATTGTTTTTAATCCCTTGATGACCATAAATGTTTATGTGGAACTTGGTACCAGATCATGAATACTGTATTTAATTGGTTGCAGGAGCAACAGGGCTAGATGAAGAGAATGAGCAGGAATTGCTTGCATTATTCCTTATGATAATTTCACAAAAATTGTCAAAAACAAAATGTCAATCTTTTATTTTCACCTACAAGCTACTGAGTGAAAGTGAATACACTGAAACTAACTTGCTGAGGAATGTCGACCAAAATATGAGCAGCCAACTGAGTGAGTGTGTGTAAGGTTGTGATGACGACTCGCTGAGTTGGATACTCCTTCAATAACTCTAGGCACAGACTCCTCACCTTGAACAGTACAGTATTATTATTATTATTATTATTATTATTATTATTATTATTATTATTATTATTATTATTACTATTATTATTATTGCATTCATGGAGAGGAGGGGGGTAAAAGAATGCCAAACTAATTGTGGTCATACACCACCTAGGGTGATGGGAGGCAATCAGATCCAATACACTGAAGATGAGGTCAAGTCCATTTCCTTGGACCATGAACCCTTCAACAGCGTCAAGGACCCTCCTCTGAGAAAGACCTACCTTGAACAGAATTAATTTCCACAGAGAATGTTCAGCAAATTTTTTAAATATTACAGACTGCAATTCATTGATAATTATGGTATACAGTACAGTATTACATACAGCTCTAATACACATGTTTAATGGCAAAGTTGGAATCTTAAAAATTACACAAACAGACAGACTGTTATACAGTATTATATACAGTTCTAACACAGGTGTTTATCTGCAAAGCTGAACTCTCAAAAATTTCATAAATAGATATCATTCACACCATATTACATATCACTAAATGCAAAAGTAAATGCTTTTGTGCATACTTTATCTGTTTGACATAGTTTAGCCCAGGTGCCACAAAATTACAGGAAGATAATAAAAGCAATAAAATGCAACTGGATTTTTTTTACTATGTTGGCCATCTTGCACCAACGTAGAGTGACCCACAACAAGGAAACAATCAGTATCATTCATTCAACAGCTATTTTACCAGGAGTATGTACACATCACAAGTGCAATGACCTTCTGAACTGTAACATACCCACCTCTCAAAGTGTAGACACTGTACTTTCCACCTCCAGCTCCAGTACTCAAGTCCAGGTAATAAGTTTCCTTGAATCCCTTCGTAAATGTTACATTATTCATACTCCAACAGTAATTCAAATCCCTACAATAACTTGTCTTCTCTCACCCCAATCTAACAAGCTAACACATACTGTATTCATAAAATAAAATTATTCTTACAGTTGCTGCTGTTTCAGCATCATGATGCATATGTTGAAACACTTGTATAAGCTGCAGCTTCACATCAACTGGTGTTGCCAATCCACCAATCATGTGGATGAGACGTTCACACATGTTCATAGCAAATGTTCTGTTGAATATATAATTGCCATAACTAACACTATCATGAAACTAGTACAGTTGGTCCCTCCAAATCCATGGGGTTCTCTATTCAAGGAATTTGATTATCTTAACATTTTTACTGATGGGTAATCTGCAAATATATTCAATCATTCCTGGGAGTTTGTCATGGAGTCAATTTTGGGGGATTTCATTCAAAATATACTCATTGGCTTTTCTGGACATTATTTCTAAAGCACAAAGTGAGCCCAACTCTGAAGCAAAATTTATTAATATTTGCATATGTAATTTTTAGTTATTTCCAGATTTTAGATTTGTGTGTCCTCCAGGAACATGATGCCCACAAAGTTACAGGGGCTGACTGTATATTATTTACATGCATTGAAGATGTTCATTCAGAGTTTAAAAAATATTTATTTCACTATTGCTTAAAAACAATAACATTTTTTTGAACATACTTAGACTTTGCAGCATATTTTTCTGCAGCCATAATAGCAGCCTGAAGCTCCACTGCTTCCTTGGCATCTAATGCTTCACGTATCAAATGCTGCACTCGTCTGTTCTCTCCCACAACCCCTGACATCCATCCCAGAGTGCGAAGGGTGAGGGCCCGTGCCAACTGTAGGTCATTCAGAAAGAACAACTATTAGAATAATACTTAGATGCTACAAACAAAAACTGCAATTTTTTTAATCCCTTGATGACCATAAATGTTTATGTAGAACTTGATACCAGACCATGAATACTGTATTTAATGACTGCAGGAGTAACAGGGCTAGATGAAGAGAATGAGCAAAAATTGCTTGCATTATTCCTTATGATAATTTCAACTCACTGGATCGTTTGAATGCATGACAGTGGTAATACGGCGGAGGAACTCATCCACATTGATGAGCTTGTCTAAGTGGCGACCACATGACTCCACAACTTCAACAACACACACACGTACAAAGTTGCTCCTGAAATAAAAGAAAATTAGCATTTATTTAACCAGAAAATTTTCAAAGAAAGTAATTCTTCTTTACTAAAAGTTCTGCAATAAAGTACAATAGATGGAACAAAATTACAAGAAACAAATTAAAGAATATAAAGGCACAATACCATGACTAAATAAGTTATTACTGTAAAGTAAATTATAAAGGGGAAAGGAGAAGGTAAAGAGAAACCTTTAAAAAGCTATAAAACAGATGACATAAAAAGACTGTGGAATATGTTACGAGTGCAAACTGTGGTACATAAGATATAAAGACCAGCTCCAAATATTTTTTAAGAAAATAGCGGATGTCAAAAGAAAAGCTACGTAATACTTAAGAAATTTGCGATTATTAGAAAGAGGATAAAACAAAGTGTGACTGACACTGCCTTGGTTGTTTACCTAGGTTTATGCCATCCTATCAGTGCCCTTACCTAGAAAATTTTGTATACTCCACCATGCAACTTTCAGGGATTTACTAGTCCCTACAGATGAATGAAGCCAATGAGTATATAATTACCTACTTGGATATAAATTGATCAGATGGCCACTGGTATCTAGAAAATTTTGAGTGTTATGAAAACAAAACTATACAAAACCAATAGACCTACTGCAGTGCTCTACTTTCTTACATAAATATTATGATGGAAGTTTGAAAGTGATTGCATAAAGAAATATAATAAAAACATTAATTAGGGGTATACATACATACATATAATACATATAGCCTTTGAACCAAGTGAGAGAGTAATTGTGGTAGGGGACCTGAATGCTAAAGTAGGAGAAACTTCTAGAGAGGGTGTGGTAGGTAAGTTTGGGGTGCCAGGTGTAAATGATAATGGGAGCCCTTTGATTGAACTTTGTAAAGAAAGGGGTTTAGTTATAGGTAATACATATTTTAAGAAAAACAGGATAAATAAGTATACAAGATATGATGTAGGGCGAAATGACAGTAGTTTGTTGGATTATGTATTGGTAGATAAAAGACTGTTGAATAGACTTCAGGATGTACATGTTTATAGAGGGGCCACAGATATATCAGATCACTTTCTAGTTGTAGCTACACTGAGAGTAAAAGGTAGATGGAATACAAGGAGAATAGAAGCATCAGGGAAGAGAGAGGTGAAGGTTTATAAACTAAAAGAGGAGGCAGTTAGGGTAAGATATAAACAGCTATTGGAGGATAGATGGGCTAATGAGAGCATAGACAATGGGGTCGAAGATGTATGGGGTAGGTTTAAAAATGTAATGTTAGAGTGTTCAGCAGAAGTTTGTGGTTACAAGAAAGTGGGTGCGGGAGGAAAGAGGAGCGATTGGTGGAATGATGATGTAAAGAGAGTAGTAAGGGAGAAAAAGTTAGCATATGAGAAGTTTTTACAAAGTAGAAGTGATGCAAGGAGGGAAGAGTATATGGAGAAAAAGAGAGAGGTTAAGAGAGTGGTGAAGCAATGTAAAAAGAGAGCAACTGAGAGAGTGGGTGAGATGTTATCAACAAATTTTGTTGAAAATAAGAAAAAGTTTTGGAGTGAGATTAAGAAGTTAAGGAAGCCTAGAGAACAAATGGATTTGTCAGTTAAAAATAGGAGAGGAGTTATTAAATGGAGAGTTAGAAGTATTGGGAAGATGGAGGGAATATTTTGAGGAATTGTTAAATGTTGATGAAGATAGAGAAGCTGTGATTTCGTGTATAGGGCAAGGAGGAATAACATCTTGTAGGAGTGAGGAAGAGCCAGTTGTGAGTGTGGGGGAAGTTCGTGAGGCAGTAGGTAAAATGAAAGGGGGTAAGGCAGCAGGGACTGATGGGATAAAGATAGAAATGTTAAAAGCAGGTGGGGATATAGTTTTGGAGTGGTTGGTGCAATTATTTAATAAATGTATGGATGAGGGTAAGGTACCTAGGGATTGGCAGAGAGCATGCATAGTTCCTTTGTATAAAGGCAAAGGGGACAAAAGAGAGTGCAAAAATTATAGGGGGATAAGTCTGTTGAGTATACCTGGTAAAGTGTATGGTAGAGTTATTATTGAAAGAATTAAGAGTAAGACGGAGAATAGGATAGCAGATGAACAAGGAGGCTTTAGGAAAGGTAGGGGGTGTGTGGACCAGGTGTTTACAGTGAAACATATAAGTGAACAGTATTTAGATAAGGCTAAAGAGGTCTTTGTGGCATTTATGGATTTGGAAAAGGCATATGACAGGGTGGATAGGGGGGCAATGTGGCAGATGTTGCAGGTGTATGGTATATGAGGTAGGTTACTGAAAGCAGTGAAGAGTTTTTACGAGGATAGTGAGGCTCAAGTTAGAGTATGTAGGAAAGAGGGAAATTATTTCCCAGTAAAAGTAGGCCTTAGACAAGGATGTGTGATGTCACCGTGGTTGTTTAATATATTTATAGATGGGGTTGTAAGAGAAGTAAATGCGAGGGTCTTGGCAAGAGGCATGGAGTTAAAAGATAAAGAATCACACATAAAGTGGGAGTTGTCACAGTTGCTCTTTGCTGATGACACTGTGCTCTTGGGAGATTCTGAAGAGAAGTTGCAGAGATTGGTGGATGAATTTGGTAGGGTATGCAAAAGAAGAAAATTAAAAGTGAATACAGGAAAGAGTAAGGTTATGAGGATAACAAAAAGATTAGGTGATGAAAGATTGGATATCAGATTGGAGGGAGAGAGTATGGAGGAGGTGAATGTATTCAGATATTTGGGAGTGGACGTGTCAGCGGATGGGTCTATGAAAGATGAGGTGAATCATAGAATTGATGAGGGGAAAAGGGTGAGTGGTGCACTTAGGAGTCTGTGGAGACAAAGAACTTTGCCCTTGGAGGCAAAGAGGAGAATGTATGAGAGTATAGTTTTACCAACGCTCTTATATGGGTGTGAAGCATGGGTGATTAATGTTGCAGCGAGGAGAAGGCTGGAGGCAGTGGAGATGTCATGTCTGAGGGCAATGTGTGGTGTGAATATAATGCAGAGAATACGTAGTTTGGAAGTTAGGAGGAGGTGCGGGATTACCAAAACTGTTGTCCAGAGAGCTGAGGAAGGGTTGTTGAGGTGGTTCGAACATGTAGAGAGAATGGAGCGAAACAGAATGACTTCAAGAGTGTATCCGACTGTAGTGGAAGGAAGGCGGGGTAGGGGTCGGCCTAGGAAAGGTTGGAGGGAGGGGGTAAAGGAGGTTTTGTGTGCGAGGGGCTTGGACTTCCAGCAGGCATGCGTGAGCGTGTTTGATAGGAGTGAATGGAGACAAATGGTTTTTAATACTTGACGTGCTGTTGGAGTGTGAGCAAAGTAACATTTATGAAGGGGTTCAGGGAAACCGGCAGGCCGGACTTGAGTCCTGGAGAGGGGAAGTACAGTGCCTGCACTCTGAAGGAGGGGTGTTAATGTTGCAGTTTAAAAACTGTAGTGTAAAGCACCCTTCTGGCAAGACAGTGATGGAGTGAATGATGGTGAAAGTTTTTCTTTTTCGGGCCACCCTGCCTTGGTGGGAATCGGCCAGTGTTATAATAAAAAAAAAAATATATAATTAAAAGGGAAGCCTGACCTCAGGCTGAGCTATAAGGGTGGAAAACCCCTGCAAAATTAGTTACAAGATGTAAGGCTCATCTAAATATTTTGATCAAAACTAATACATACTGTACATTACAGTATGTACTGCATATAACTTCTTTTGTAGTGCATGCATACTTATTACAACTCTTAATAATTACTGGTAATGAATCCCACTTTAACCCTTTGACTATTTTGGTCATATAGATACGTCTTACGAGCCAGTGTTTCGGACGTATATATACTCAATAACTCTAGCGGCTTCAAATCAAGCAGGAGAAAGCTGGTAGGCCCACATGTGAGAGAATGGGTCTGTGTGGTCAGTGTGCACCACATAAATAAAATCCTGCAGCACGCAGTGCATAATGAGAAAAAATAAACTGATCTTTTTTTGGATTAAATTGCAGAAATAGAGATGATTTTGATTAGTTTCATGATGAAAATGACCTTGAAATTGAGCTCAAAGTAGCCAAATGTTCAAGAATAAGCAAATCACACCACACGTCCAATACACATCAACTGGGGAGCCTAATATTCTTTCACTAGTGCACTGATATTATTTATACCATTTTTACAATAATGCAGTAGACTGCATAACAGTAAATTTTGTATTTTTTATATGAATAAAAAATCAAAATAGAAAGCAATAGTAATATAAGAGGGACCTAGAGACGTGACTAATGAACAGAGGATATGTTATTTTAGTGCCAAGAATGTCTACATTGTTTATCCTGGACCCTATTTTGAAATTGGCATCTTTTTAATTTGCGTGAAATTGGCCAAACTGCCAATTTCTGACCACTTTATTGAGTAGTTCAAATCAGTAAATGGGCAGTTTCTTGTACTCAATTGATAGAAAAATGGAGTTCTAAAAAAATAGCTATGAGTTTGGTCAACTGGAACAACGGAATTGGCCAAAAACAGGGCTCAAAGTCGGCAAAATCACTGATCTGCATATGTCGCCGAGACCGCTAACTTTGCGGGAGCATAATTCCGTGAGTTTTCGACCAAATTTTGTACTTTTGGTGTCATTACCATCAGAAAAAGATTCTCTATCATTTCATAAGAAAAAATAATTTTTTTTTCCCAAAAATTTTGCGACATAGAATGACAGTTTCAGAAAGGGGCTTGTGACAGTCAAAGGGTTAAACAAGATATGTTACAACAAAAACATACCCTGGTGTTTCCTGACGGAATACCTCAGCCAGCTTCAGTAGAGCTGAGTTAATTAAAATGGGAAAGGGATACTTTTCAAATAGTGCTGGAAATTTTGATATTGCTTCACACTGTTCTCCTGTCCTTGAAGACTTCAGTCCTGAAAGCAATACAAAATATTATTCTCAATTCAAGCTTTGCCTAAAATTTTAAGACATGTATAAAACTGTACTGAACTGTATGTACAACACACAATACAGTAACAAATTTGTAACTATTGATGTCATATACTACTGTGTCAAATTTAACACTAATCATTTGTGGCTGCTGAACGTACATATATTGTCAAGCCATAATGGCTTGACAAAGCTTCTGGAGAGCAAAATGTTGCCACCATACAATGTTACATTAGTTGCACATGTGTCTTTTTACTTAACATATTCTCAATAATTCTACCTTTATTATTGTCAATGGATATACTACTTTGTAGCCCTGAATGTGATGATAATTCAAAGGATTTTAGTAGTCAGGGATAAGATTAAAATAAATTTTCCATAATATGCTACAGTGCAAACTATTAAATTTGAGTACAGATAAAAATAAGCAGCTGTGTGTAGTGTGGCACTATGTCTGTGTGCTTAATAATTAACTTTAACTTGTATCAATCACTGTTCTGTAACCTATATAATAGTATTAAGGAGAAGTGTTAAACCTGTAGAGAGTCATATAGTACCTGGAGAATTGGAGGTAAAGGGTTTCATTCAAGGAAGGAGAGGATGGCTTCAATTCCTTGAATCAAGAGCCTTTCATCAGTAGCAAGACATCCCCCCCTCCTTGATTATTATTAGTATAATCATAACTTTTTTTGTCTCCTAAACATGCAAGATTTCAGGTACGTCTTGCTACCTCTACTTACACTTAGGTCACACTACACATACATGTACATGTTTATGTATACACACTCATCTGAGTTTTCTTTGATCTTAGTGCTTTTCATTTCATATCTATGGGGAAGTGGAATAAGAATCTTTCCTCCGTAAGCTATGCATGTTGTAAAAGTCAACGAAAATGCTGGGAACAATGGGCTAGTAACACCTTTTCCCTTATAGTTTACTAAAAAGAAAAAGAAGAAAACTGTTAGTATAGTGGTAACATCACTCTTATATGGGTGTGAAGCTTGGGTTGTAAATGCTGCAGCGAGGAGATGGCTGGAGGCAGTGATGTCCTGTCTAAGGGCAATGTGTGGTGTAAATATTATGCAGAGAATTCGGAGTGAGAAATTAGGAGGAGGTGTGGAGTTACTAAAAGTATTAGTCAGAGGGCTGAAGAGGGGTTGTTGAGGTGGTTTGGTCATTTATAGAGAATGGATCAAAGTAGAATGACTTGGAGAGTGTATAAATCTGTAGGGGAAGGAATGACAGGTAGGGGTTGTCCTTGCAAAGATTGGCGTGAGGGGGGTAAAGGAGGTTTTGTGGGTGAGTAGCTTGGACTTCCAGCAAGCGTGCATGAGCGTGTTAGATAGGAGTAAATGGAGACGAATGGTTTTTGGGACATGACAAGCTGTTGGAGTGTGAGTAGGGTAATATTTAGTGAAGGGATTCAGGGAAACCGGTTATTATAGATTTAGCCGGACTTGAGTCCTGGAAATGGGAAGTACATACAATGCCTGCACTTTAAAGGAGGATCTGGGATATTGACAGTTTGGAGAGACTTCTAAACTGTCATACCTGAGTGCCTCTGCAAAGACAGTGATTACGTGTAAGTGAGGTGAAAGTGTTGAATGATGATGAAAGTATTTTCTTTTTTTTTTTTTTTTGGGTCACCCTGCCTCAGTGGGAGGTGGCCGACCTGTTGAAAAAAAAAAATCATAATTAAGTGCTAAACCTATAAGGGTCAAACAGTGCTCCCCCGCCATCCTTGAATAAAGTGTGCTATATAAACTAGTTATAAGAGCCAAATACCTGTCTGGAATGCAGAAAAGCAAGATGCAGTATGAAGGAATTGTGGGAAACATGGCAAACTTTATAATTATAGTATGAATTCAAAAGATATGCAAAATTGCATTTTATTTATTGAGAAGCATTAAACCCATAGGGGTTATAATAGTCTAGGAATTGGAAGGCAATCAGGGTCTATCCACGAAAGGCAAGGACAAGTCTAATGCCTTGGATCAAAAGCACCTCATGAGGATCAGCACACCTCCCATGAGGATGGCAAGTAAGTAAGTTTGTTCAGGTATACAGAGTTACACAGATTATCATACATAGCAGCTTATGTGTAGAGAACCCAGGATAACCCAAAAAAGTCGAAGTGACTTATTTCCATTTGGGTCCTTGAGACATTTATTATTTATATTTAAGATTTAAACACAGATAGTACCTTAACTATGTAAAAGCAGTAACAATAAAAGAAGATATACTAGGGGAGAGGTAAAATTCGTTATTTTCATACAAGAGATTACTCTCCTTCCATTCTGCAGTCTTATTCATGAGGTACAGTTCTCACACAGTTCTCAGCCACCCTAACTGACCACATACTTTGTAACCGCGTTGAGAACATTAGTCAGTCAGGCGTCATTACCACAGGTCTTAGTGATCATTTCATCATTTACTGCACCAGGAAAATCACTAGGGATAGGATAGGCCTACACAGGACAATAAAAATGAGGTCAACTAGAAACTACAGTAAAGAAACACTGGTAAATAGGCTACACAATTGTGACTGGACAGAGATAACAAGTTGCACGGACGTAAACGATGCCTGGGAAAAATTCAAAACAATGTTCACTACCATCCTTGATAATATTGCACCAGTTAAAGAGGTTAGGATTAAACGAAGAACTGAACCCTGGATGACTACTGAAATATTAGATAATATGAAATTCAGAGACCAGCTGCTAAAAAGATTTAAAGCAAACAGACAGGATATTGCAGCACTAAATGAATTCCAAAGGGTGAGGAACAGAGTACAGAGACTTATAAAAGGAGCAAAGGCAAAGCACTATTGCTCAAAAATTGAAGAGTATAAGCATAACCCCAGAAAGCTCTGGCAACAATTAAAACAGTTGGGGTATAGCCATAAGCCAGTAGATAGGTCTAACATAGTACTCACTATCGATAATGAGGTATGCCATGAAACATCTAAGGTGGCAAATTGCTTTAATTCCTACTACACATCCTACTACACTCAAGTCCGGCAGGCCGGACTTGAGTCCTGGAGATGTGAAGTACAGTGCCTGCACTCTGAAGGAGGGGTGTTAATGTTGCAGTTTAAAAACTGTAGTGTAAAGCACCCTTCTGGCAAGACAGTGATGGAGAGAATGATGGTGAAAGTTTTTCTTTTTCGGGCCACCCTGCCTTGGTGGGAATCGGCCAGTGTGATAAAAAAAAAAAATACACATCTGTTGCATCAACACTAGTAAGTAAACTACCAACTGCATCAAATACCTTTAACACAGACTCTGATAAGTTTCAAACATACTATACCAATAAAGGGGTAACCCCAAACAGTTGTCAACTAGTAAGTGTATCTCATGACTTTATTCAAAAAGAACTAAGCAGGTTAAACCCAACTAAGAGCACAGGCCCTGATAACATCCCGTCTAAGTTCCTAAAAGATGGTGCTTCTGAACTGTCAATCCCTATTGCTCATATAATAAATCTATCAATCACCACTAATACCGTACCAGAGGGGTTCAAGGAGGCCAGAGTTACTCCTATCTTCAAGAAAAATAGTAGGTCTGATGTCAGCAACTATAGGCCTGTTAGTATACTCAGTATAATATCTAAAATTCTAGAGAGGGCGGTGTATTCTCAAGTAGTTAAGTACCTTAATGACAACAACATTCTCCATAGCTATCAATCGGGTTTTAGAAGATCTTACTCAACCAACACTTCCCTAATTAATCTAATGGATTACCTGAGAACTGAAATGTCAAAGGGGAACCTCATAGGTATGGTAACCTTAGACCTGCTAAAGGCCTTTGATACTGTCAACCACAATATATGTATTATGTAAGAAGCTTCAAGCTATCGGTATAGGTTCTGTAGACTGATTTAAGTCCTGCCTTAGCAACAGGAGACAAATTGTCAAAATCAACAAAACGGAATCAGAACCCCTGCCGATAACATGTGGAGTTCCCCAAGGCAGTATTCTGGGTCCCTTATTATTCTTATGTTATGTCAATGATATGCCTATCAGTGTCAAGTGCAAACTCCTACTGTATGCAGATGACAGTGCCCTGTTAGTATCAGGTAAAGACCCACAAGATATAGCTAATGTTTTAACACTGGAACTGGGGTCCTGCAGCAAATGGTTAGTGGACAACAAACTATCATTACACCTCGGGAAAACTGAAGCCATTCTCTTTGGCACGAAACATAAACTGAGAAGGGTAAATAATTTTAATGTCCAGTGTAATGGGGAGCCCATCACTTTGGTTTCATCAGTAAAATATCTGGGAATCCCCTTTGACCCATGCATGTCAGGAGAATTGATAGGGAACAGTGTAGTAAAGAAAGTGAATGCCAGACTGAAGTTCCTCTATAGACAAGCACAGTGTCTACCTACTGAGGCTCGCAGGACCCTATGTCTAGCCCTTATACAATGCCATATGGATTACGCTTGCTCTTCATGGTACTCTGCCTTGACAAAAAAACTGAAAGATAGACTGCAAATCACCCAGAACAAAATTGTAAGATTCATCCTGGGGCTGGGACCAAGAGAACATGTAGACCAGGATGAATTACAGCAGTTGGATATGCTGAATGTTGAAGACAGAGTAAAACAACTGAAGCTAAATCTTGTTTATAAAATTGCTCACAAACAGTGTCCAGAATATCTTGCTGTCAATTTTGTCAAGGTTGGGAACCAAAGCAATCATAGTACTAGGGGGAGAGAGCACAACTTTGTAGTAGCCAGAGTCAGTGGCCAGGCTTCAAACACCTTTTATTGTACAGCAATAAAGGAATGGAACAGACTACCCGCAC
Source organism: Cherax quadricarinatus (assembly GCF_038502225.1). Classification (NCBI taxonomy): domain Eukaryota; kingdom Metazoa; phylum Arthropoda; class Malacostraca; order Decapoda; family Parastacidae; genus Cherax; species Cherax quadricarinatus. Next base: position 56,013,272 of record NC_091296.1, read on the forward strand.
ATGTCAAAGCCAGTCATAGCATGAACCAGTTCAAGAAGAGTGTCAAAAGGTGTCTGATGAATGTAGCTACAGAAAGGGAGGGGAATGATTTTCTATTTTTTAGCTAACATACGTGTAAATTTTACCTTATTCCTAGTAATGACCCTCGTATTGTAGATAGTCTTAATGACCCTCGTGTAGTAGATAGTCTTTTTAGTATGATAATAAGATGTTATCTTCATTATAGAATAATAAGAAAATATTATAACCTTTATATTATAATAATGAGGTAAAAGGACCCCAATGGAAATAAGTCACTCTGACTGACTTTTTTGGGTTATCCTGGGTTCTCTACACATATGCTGCTATGTATGATAATTCTATGTAACTGTATTTGTGTATACCTGAACAAACTTACTTACTTGACCTGGTTCATGCTATGGCAGGCTTTGACATGTGCAGGTAGTCTATGGAACTGGCAGGATTCCAACCCATGGTAAACTAGTTGTAAAACCTACATGCCAGCATTCTAACCACTGTACCATGGTTGTCTATTAAGCTACAATGTTTCGCTTCTTGGTTGTTATCCAGTTACTAACCGGGACAAGCTTCTCTCACAGAATTACGAAAAGTCATATAATTCGTGTGTGTCATTCAGTGCTGCTGCTATAACACCAATAAATACTTGCCTCTGTCAAGCTCTAACAATGCTGAATTACCATCTTGGTCTTGTTCATTCAGACCAATATCAGGGAACGAGATCGGCCTTGCTAGAGCTGTCGCCATATTTATTATTATTGTTGACGTTGTTAAAACCCACTAAAGCTTAGCCATAATTGAACCCTACTTCCCGGCAGTCCGGGAAAATATGTTGCCATCATGTAGGCGGGAATTACAAATGAAAAAAAAAATCCCGGAAAGAGAAACGGGAACAGTAAGCTCTTAATTAGGTCATGTGGACCTTTGCTGAGTCAGACACCTACGCTTGCTCTTCATGGTACTCTGCCTTGACCCAAAACACTGAAAGATAAACTGCAAATCACCCAGAACATAATGGCAAGATTCATTCTGGACCTGAGTCCATGTAGGCCAGGATGAATTACAACAATTGGATGTGCTGAATGTTGAAGACAGAGTAAAACAACTGAAGGTAAATCAAGTTTATAAAATTGCTCACAAACAGTGTCCAGAATATCTTGCTGTCAATTTTGTCAAGGTTGGGAACCAAAGCAATCATAGTACTAGGGGGAGAGAGCACAACTTTGTAGTACCCACAGTCAGTGGCCAGGCTTCAAACACCTTTTATTGTATATCAATAAAGGAATGGAACAGACTGCCTGCACATGTTAAAGCCAGTCATAGCATGAACCAGTTCTAGAAGACAGCCAAAAGGTGCCTAATGAATGTAGCGACAGAAATGGAAAAAGAACGATTTTTTATTTTTTTTTTAGCTAACACACATGTAAATATAAATAATTCATTTTACCTTATTCCTAGCATATCTCCTTTACAGCATAATGATAAGATATTATCCCCTTTCTAGTATAATAATATGGTATTAGAAGAACCCCAATGGAAATAAGTCACTTTGTCTGGCCTTTTTTTTGGGTTATCCTAGGTTCTCTACACATATGCTATGTATGATAATCTATGTAACTGTATTTGTGTATACCTGAATAAAATTACTTATTTACCTTACCTGCATCAACAACAACAGGCTCTCCTTTGCCATAGGAGGAGCTGATGCATGGTGCCTTGACCAATTGTCCCAATCAACAAAACTCATTTCGTCCAATATCTCTTACTAGCTGCTTGTGTAAAACATTCGAAAGAATGATTCTTAATCGTCTAATGCACAGAATTAAGCAGTTTTTGTCTCTCTGGTTGCATGGTTTCACGCATGGAAGGAGTGTGCGTCATTGCATAACCACCTTTCTCACTGCACATTAACAGCTCATACACTACCTTCCTTGACCTTAAATCTGCTTTTGATGTAGCCAATCAACATGCAATCATTAGTGAACTTGCCAGAATGTATGTTGGAGGATGGCTTCTCTGCTGGATTAAAGGCTTCCTGTCCAATCGAAAGTTGTCTGTGTTGTTCCAGGGATATAGAAGTGTAACTAAAGATTTTGAATTAGGGACCCTACAGGGAGGTGTGCTCAGTCCCACCCTATTCAGTATTCTAATTAATGCTTTACTTAATGCCATGCCTAGCCAGCCCCATCATTATATGATTAGTGTTGCTGATGATATAATGATTCACACCGCTGAATTCTTCAACACCAAAAACATTCTTAATCATGTACTAGCCTCGTGTCAGAACCTGGGGTTGATTATCTTTACTGATAAAACAAAGATACTCAACAGGCGTCCTCCTCGACAGAGAGGCAGAGTTCGCCAGATCTAGTTGCATGATCGGTCTCTTCTAGAATATGTAAGCAGATACAGGTATCAAGGCTTTGAGGTTCCACTACTTGGACCTGTTGTAACGAGACTGTCGCCAATACAAAGAAAGGCTGAGAGCAGTTAGAGCTGTAGCAGGTTTTCATCCCAGGTATGGTGCTAAAGTTAAAGTTGTGAAAATAATGTATCTTGCCTATATTAGCTCATTGGTTGATTATGCTGAGCTACTACTTGCTCTCGTGTCTGACTGGAAGCTTGGAGGGCTGGAAAAACTGCAGAACGAAGTAATGGGGGATCATCCTGGGATGCCCTCGTACTGCCAAAATTTTAAATATGCAGAAAGAACTTGATATTCCAAGCATCAGAGATCGTGTTACTGAAAGAAATATCCTCATTGGGTTCAATATGCTTAGGCTAGGCCATTCAAACCCCTGCACAGAAGCCATCCAAACTTTCCTCAGCATGTAATTTTCCTTCTATACATGGTTACATGTATAGGAGTGTAGATGGTTCATTACCTTTGTAACTTGCCATGATTATGACCAGATCTACCTCTTATTCCTCTAAGAAAAAGGAGGAGTAGATGTAAAATAGAAAGAGACAGGCGCTCCCTTTACAGGCGACGGAAAAGAATAACAGAGCGGCTAAAAGAGGTCAATATATCTGAAATGAATCTTATAGGAATCTTAAAGGAATCTTATAGGAGTCAGGAATCGTGGGAAGAACTAAAAGCCATAAATGAAATCGAAAGAAACTCAAAGTATTTCTTCTCCTATGCCAAATCAAAGTCGAGAACAACGTCCAGTATTGGGCCCCTACTTGAACAAGATGGGTCCTACACAGATGACAGCAAGGAAATGAGTGAGCTACTCAAGTCCCAATATGATTCAGTTTTTAGCAAGCCACTAACCAGACTGAGAGTCGAAGATCAAAATTAATTTTTTTATGAGAGAGCCACAGAATTTGGTTAACACAAGTCTATCTGATGTTATCCTGACGCCATATGACTTCGAACAGGCGATAAATGACATGCCCATGCACTCTGCCCCAGGGCCAGACTCATGGAACTCCGTGTTCATCAAAAACTGCAAGAAGCCCCTTATCACGAGCTTTTTCCATCCTATGGAGAGGGAGCATGGACACGGGGGTCGTCTCACAGTTACTAAAAACAACAGACATAGCCCCACTCCACAAAGGGGGCAGTAAAGCAATACCAAAGAACTACAGACCGATAGCACTAACATCCCACATCATAAAAATCTTTGAGAGGGTCCTAAGAAGCAAGATCACCACCCATCTAGAAACCCATAAATTACACAACCCAGGGCAACATGGGTTTAGAACAGGTCGCTCTGTAGTGATACTGGTCCTGTGGGGAGCAGCAGCAGGATAATACTGCACCACCTCTAGGGGCCCTTAACAACAACAACAGTTTGGTGTGTGTCATGGGCACCAACACATGGTGTGTGATTCTCTCCTACTTTATCCATTTATCAGCGATGCAGATTACATGGTGAGTTTAAATATGTGGCCTGTAGTTATAACTTTTCTCTTGACATATGCAAGACATCACCATCCCTGTAGAAGCTATTATTAGATGTACTAGTCATTATATTTTGTTGTTGCAGAAGTACTATGAAGATTCTATGTTCAATAAAGCCTAGAGATAAGGCCTGTGTTTCTATCACAACAATTTATTGAACATAGAATCCTGGGCTACCTGGTGGTGATCCTGCGCTAGACTACATCACAACATGGAGCGTTTACTGAAACCTGAGAGGCTAGACTGTGACCCCAGCTTATCAACGGCTGCTCAGGAATGGAAGCACTGGTTTAAGACTTTCGAAAACTTCTTGGGAGCCCTTCCTAAAGAAGATCTAGATAAACTAAGTCTGCTCATCAATTTTGTGTCACCTAAGATATATGAGGCTATTTCTGAGTGTAATACCTACGAAGATGCTATCAAAACCCTCAAGTCTCAGTATATTAAACCTACAAATGAAATCTTTGCACGCTATCGCCTTGCAACTCGCCGCCAGCAGATTGATGAGTCCTTAGAGGAATACTTTCAAGCACTGAAAATTTTAGGTAAGGACTGTCACTTCCAAGCAGTGACAGCTGCTCAGTATTGTGAAGAGTCCATCAGGGATGCTTTTATCAGTGGCCTGCAATCACCAATAATAAGGCAGCGTTTATTGGAGAATAAAACTCTCGACTTAGCCGCTGCCTTTGACCAGGCAAGAGCTCTAGATTCAGCCCAGAAGAATTCTGAAGTATACAGTACCACTCAGCCTTCTCGAGTGGTAAGTGCTGCAATTCCTGACCAAGACTCTTGCAATGAAGTTACTGGGGAACCTGTCTCAGTGACAGCAGCAGCAGGTACGGTGTGTTTCTTTTGTGGTTTTTCAAGACATCCACGTCCAAAGTGTCCTGCTCGTGAAGCAATGTGCCATAAATGCCACAAGAAAGGTCACTTTGCTAAAGTATGTCGTGCTAATGCATCAACAAGAGCTAGTGCCTCCACACATTCCAGTGATCATGCGACTCTAGCAACAGTGACTTCTGCGGCTACTCCAAATTCACTGTCAAAGGCAGTTGTGAAAGTATTCATCAAAGGAACAGAAGTAGATGGTCTTATTGATAGTGGCAGCTCAGAGAGTTTCATCAACCTTGACTTAGTTAAACGGCTCTCCTTGACTCTACATCACTCATCAGGTACCGTTTCCATGGCATCAACATCTCTCTCTATTCAGACCTTAGGGTTTTGTAAGGTAAATCTCAGAGTTAATGGAAAGGATTATCAAGATGTACATTTAGCTATTCTGCCACAACTGTGCTCTGATGTTATCCTTGGTCAGGACTTTCAGAAGCTGCATGGTAGTGTCACCTTAACATATGGAGGTGAACTGCCTCCTCTTGTTGTCTGTGGACTTAGCACTTTAAGGGTAGACCCACCAAAGCTGTTTGCAAATCTTACCGCGGATTGCCATCCTATATCAGCTAAGTCACGCCGCTATTCTTATGAGGATCGGATGTTCATTGAGAAAGAAACTCAGAGGCTGCTGAAGGAGGGTATTATAGAACCGAGTGATTCCCCTTGGCGTGCACAGGTTGTTGTTGTTAAAGATGGTTATAGGAAACGGAGACTGGCTATCGATTACTCTGAGACAATCAACAAATTTACACTTCTTGATGGGTACCCTCTACCTCGAATTGACGATACAGTGAACAAAATTGCTCAGTACTACGTGTTTAGCACAATTGATCTGCAGAGTGCCTATCATCAAGTCCCTATAAGGAATGAAGATAAACCATACACAGCGTTTCAGGCTAGTGATGGCCTGTATCAGTTTACCAGAGTCCCTTTTGGAGTCACCAATGGGGTAGCCTGCTTCCAACGAATTATGGATTCACTCATTCAGGAAGAGCAACTCATGGGAACCTACGCGTATTTAGATAATGTTACCATTTGTGGCAAGACCCAGGAGGAACATGATGCAAACCTTGATAAGTTTTTGGAAGCCGCCAAGAAGAAAAATATCAGTTACAATGAGGAAAAGTGCACTTTTTCAACTAAAAGGCTTAGCATCCTTGGTTATGTAGTGGAAGGAGGTTCAATATTCCCAGACCCTGAACGACTACGACCTCTACGGGAACTTCCAATGCCTCAAGACAAAAAGTCACTCCGAAGAACTCTTGGTCTCTTTGCTTATTACTCACAATGGATCTACAACTATTCAAGTAAAGTCCGCCCATTGAGTGCTACCACATTTCCTGTGACAAAGGAAGCAGAAGCCGCTTTCCATACTCTCAAACAGGACATTGAAAACTCAGTAGTTCAAGCCATTGATGAGTCCCTACCATTCGAAGTGGAAACGGATGCATCTGACATTGCCATTGCTGCAGTCTTATCTCAGGCAGGACGACCAGTAGCCTTCTTTTCGAGAACTTTTCAAGGATCAGAGAAATGTTATGCTGCTGTAGAAAAGGAAGCCCAGGCCATCATAGAAGCAGTTCGCCACTGGAGGCATTATTTAACTGGTAGACATTTCACCATAAGGACTGACCAACGGTCCGTGATGTATATGTTCGACAAGAGGCACAAAAGTAAGATAAAGAATGACAAGATATTACGCTGGAGGATGGAACTATCGTGTTATGACTTTGATATTCTGTACCGACCGGGTCAAGAGAACATCTCACCTGATGCATTCTCTAGGTCCCACTGTGGAGCAGCATGTCATGATTTGCAATCACTCTCAGCTCTCCACAAGGCTTTGTGTCACCCAGGAGTTACACGCCTGTACCATTTTGTCAAATCAAAGAACATGCCCTACTCAGTGGAAGATGTGCGACAAGTGATCAGAGCATGCAGAGTATGTGCAGAGTGCAAGCCAAACTTTCATCAGCCAGAGAAGACTCATCTCATAAAATCCACCCAGCCTTTCGAAAGATTGAATATAGATTTCAAAGGACCTCTACCAAGCACAAATCAGAATAGGTATTTCCTTAACATAGTAGATGAATATTCAAGGTTTCCCTTTGTATTCCCCTGTGCAAATATGGCTGCTTCAACTGTTATTAGTTGTCTTTCACAGTTGTTCTCTATTTTTGGTATGCCAGCTTATATCCATTCAGACAGGGGATCCTCGTTCATGAGTAACGAACTTCAGGAGTTTTTGGCTAGCAAAGGTATTGCCTGCAGCAGAACAACAAGCTACAACCCTCAAGGCAATGGTCAAGTGGAGCGGTTCAATGGTACTATATGGAAGGCAGTTACAATGACATTAAAGTCGCGCAATCTACCTGTTCAACACTGGCAAACTGTCCTACCTGATGCTCTTCACTCTATTAGATCACTGCTGTGCACAGCTACTAATGCAACCCCTCATGAAAGACTCCTCAACTATTCACGTCGTTCCTCTACGGGAGCCTCCGTGCCCACTTGGTTATGTCATCCTGGACCCGTTCTCCTGAAGAGTCACCGTAGGATGAACAAGACGGATCCTTTAGTGGAAGAGGTAGAGCTCCTGCAAGCTAATCCACATTACGCCCACATTCGCTACCAAAATGGTGAAGAGACTACAGTATCTACAAGACATTTAGCCCCAGTTGAAATCCCTATTAGTGTGGAATCTCAAGATACACCAATAGATGTGAAAGATGCTTCGTTTTCTCCTGGAAAGCCCCTTGAGACTACCCCTATGGAAATAGAGGATTCTGCTCCAGCAGTTAATCAAACCCCGCTGGAAAATATCGAACCTGGTGAAGAGGCTCAAGGGCTACGAAGGTCGGGACATGTACGTCGCCCGCCTAACAGTTTGGGAGATTACTGTCTCTGATATTTTAGAAGGGGGAGATTGTAGTGATACTGGTCCTGTGGGGAGCAGCAGCAGGATAATACTGCACCACCTCTAGGGGCCCTTAACAACAACAACAGTTTGGTGTGTGTCATGGGCACCAACACATGGTGTGTGATTCTCTCCTACTTTATCCATTTATCAGCGATGCAGATTACATGGTGAGTTTAAATATGTGGCCTGTAGTTATAACTTTTCTCTTGACATATGCAAGACATCACCATCCCTGTAGAAGCTATTATTAGATGTACTAGTCATTATATTTTGTTGTTGCAGAAGTACTATGAAGATTCTATGTTCAATAAAGCCTAGAGATAAGGCCTGTGTTTCTATCACAACACGCTCCTGTCTGTCTCAACTATTGGATCACTATGACAAGGCCCTAGATGCACTAGAAGACAAAAAGAATGCAGATGTAATATATACAGACTTTGCAAAAGCCTTCGACAAGTGTGACCATGGTGTAATAGCGCACAAAATGCGTGTTAAAGGAATAACAGGAAAAGTCGGTCGATGGATCTATAATTTCCTCACTAACAGAACACAGAGAGTAGTAGTCAACAGAGTAAAGTCCGAGGCAGCTACGGTGAAAAGCTCTGTTCCACAAGGCACGGTACCTGAATAAACTTACTTACTCGCTCCCATCTTGTTCCTCTTCCTCATATCTGACATAGACAAGGATGTCAGCCACAGCACCATGTCTTCCTTTGCAGATGACACCCGAATCTGCATGACAGTGTCTTCCATTGCAGACACTGCAAGGCTCCAGGCGGACATCAACCAAATCTTTCAGTGGGCTGCAGAAAACAATATGAAGTTCAACGATGAGAAATTTCAATTATTCAGATATGGTAAACACGAGGAAATTAAATCTTCATCAGAGTACAAAACAAATTCTTGCCACAAAAATAGAGTGAAACACCAACGTCAAAGATCTGGGAGTGATCATGTCGGAGGATCTCGCCTTCAAGGACCATAACATTGTATCAATCGCATCTGCTAGAAAAATGACAGGATGGATAATGAGAACCTTCAAAACTAGGGATGCCAAGCCCATGATGACACTCTTCAGGTCACTTGTTCTATCTAGGCTGGAATATTGCTGCACACTAACAGCACCTTTCAAGGCAGGTGAAATTGCTGACCTAGAAAATGTACAGAGAACCTTCACGGCACGCATAACGGAGATAAAACACCTCAATTACTGGGAGTGTTTAAGGTTCCTGAACCTGTATTCCCTGGAATGCAGGCGGGAGAGATACATGATTATATACACCTGGAAAATCCTAGAGGGACTAGTACCGAACTTGCACACGAAGATCACTCACTACGAAAGCAAAAGACTTGGCAGACGATGCAACATCCCCCCAGTGAAAAGCAGGGGCGTCACTAGCACGTTAAGAGACCATACAATAAGTGTCAGGGGCCCGAGACTGTTCAACTGCCTCCCAGCATACATAAGAAGGATTACCAACAGACCCCTGGCAGTCTTCAAGCTGGCACTGGACAAACACCTAAAGTCGGTTCCTGACCAGCCGGGCTGTGGCTCGTACGTTGGTTTGCGTACAGCCAGCAGTAACAGCCTGGTTGATCAGGCTCTGATCCACCAGGAGGCCTGGTCACAGACCGGGCCGCGGGGGCGTTGACCCCAGGAACTCTCTCCAGGTAAACTCCAGGGGTTCATTACCATTGTAACTTGCCATGATTGTGACCAGATCTACCTGGAGTTCACTACCTTTGTAACTTGCTCAGCTATCATAACTTTGGGGTCCAGTCCCTGGACCCATTATGTACCTCTGTAATCTTTTGACTTCCACCCACAGGATAGGTATGGGGCTGCATAATAAAGATATTAAACTAACCAGAGGACTGATGATAGAATTTCAAATGTCCAAGGGAAGAACAGAAGGAAATTCGTCAATGATGCTCTGAGCAGAGGCACAGCGATACGTCCGTATTCCATTGTTAGTTCAAAAGACCTTCATATCGTCATATTTGTTGTAATAGGGCTTAAGGCCCTTACGGTGTAGGATAATAATAATAATAATAATAATAATAATAATAATAATAATAATAATAATAATATCTTAATTTACTACAAATACATGTACATGGTATACAGCCCTAGCTGATATCACTGACATACTACTATATATTATTATTATTATATTATAATCAAGGGGAAGCGCTAAACCCGTAGGATTATACAGCACCTGTTGGGGGATGTGGAAGGTATTCAGGCTTAATTCAGGGAACTGGAGCAAAGATCCAATTTCCTAGATCAAGAGTCCCTCACCAGCGGCAAGGAACCTTCCTTGAGGGGTTACTATTATATAGAAAGCCGCTTGTTACGCAGAGCATTTCGGGCAAATTAGGTCAATTTTGTCCCAGGATGTGACCCTCACCAGTCCAATAACTCCCAGGTACCCATTTTACGGATGGGGAATATAGACAACCGGTATAAAGAAACACGCCCAATGTTTCTACCCTCGCTGGGAATCGAGGGTAGAAACACTTCACACTCGCCGTATGAAATGAGAGCTTTAGCCACCATGCCACGGATGGTGGTGGGGGGAGTGGAGATTCATCTGTAAAACCTTGCATTTGTGGTCACAGTGGTGCCTATACTAACCTTCCAATGGTGTATAAATATACCAAGTTGGATGAATCTTATAGTAGCCAGCTGGCCCAGTGGCTAACGCATCGGTCTGGAGTCTTACGATTCACCGTGATTTCAGTCCCCCCCGAACCGTGGTTTGTTTGCAATCATGTCATTACGATTTCTCGAGTCGATCAATAGAAGTTGAAAGTTGAGTGTATTCAATTTTATATATATATTGTGGAAAATTGCATTTATCTGTATGTATCATTATATACATAACAGTAAATGAACATAGATAATTATTATTTATCAGTTAGACAAGTAGGAATTTGGGACACCTAGGCCGCAAAAAATGTCCCCCTTCGATACCTACAACTGTCATATCCACAAGTTGCTCTGGACCTATTAATTACCAATGAAATATGTATAACCAGGAATACTGGTAAATATATAAATTTTGTGGACTGTATATTAAAAATAATAAATGGTTATATATATATATATACACAATTACATAACAGAAGGAAAATATATCTTAATATCACTCACCAGTTTGACTGGAGATTAATGTGTATCATACTCAGAAAACCTCACTCTAACTAAATCTATGAAAATAATGCTGGCCAGAATTACACACAAATCTAGAGAGCTTATCTGAGGTTCCTGGAGCTGTCTTGTCCAGTCGTCTGATATCTCAAGTTATGCAGGAATGCATATCCACCAATTTCGCCTCCTATTTGAGAGGTGTCAACACAATTTTAACCTCTAGAGCACGAAAAATTCTTCCCATTACACCAACGTTTGTACAAAATTCAAAACCAAGATGGCGAGTCCCGTCTGCGCAGACGCAGGCTTTCCGTTTTCTATGACATAAATATTATTAAATACAGTATGGCCATCTATTTACATATAAATACTGAATTTCTGGAAAATATATACAGTATTTTCCACACACACACACACACACACACACACAGGCTACAAGCCTGGTCCAGCAACTGGCTCCTTGAATTTAACCCTGCCAAATGCAAAGTCATGAAGATTGGGGAAGGGCAAAGAAGACCGCAGACACAATATAGTTTAGATGGGCAAAGACTGCGAACCTCACTCAAGGAAAAAGATCTGGGGGTGAGTATAACACCGAGCATATCTCCTGAGGCGCACATCAATCAGATAACTGCTGCAGCATACGGGCGCCTGGCAAACCTACGGATAGCGTTCCGATACCTCAGTAAGGATTCGTTTAAGACTCTGTACACCATCTACGTCAGGCCCATACTGGAGTATGCAGCACCAGTTTGGAATCCACACCTAGTCAAGCACGTCAAGAAATTAGAGAAAGTGCAAAGGTTTGCAACAAGACTAGTCCCAGAGCTACGGGGATTGTCCTATGAAGAAAGGTTGAGGGAAATCGGCCTGACGACACTGGAGGCCAGGAGGGTCAGGGGAGACATGATAACGACATATAAAATACTGTGCGGAATAGACGAGGTGGACAAAGATGGGATGTTCCAGAGATGGGACACAGACACAAGAGGTCACAATTGGAAGTTGAAGACTCAGATGAATCAAAGGGATGTTAGGAAGTATTTCTTCAGTCATAGAGTAGTCAGGCCATGGAATAGCCTAGAAAGTGATGTGGTGGAGGCAGGAACCATACATAGTTTTAAGGCGAGGTATGATAGAGCTCATGGGGCAGGGAGAGAGAGGACCTAGTAGCAATCAGCGAAGAGGCGGGGCCAGGAGCTGTGACTCGACCCCTGCAACCACAAATAGGTGAGTACAAATAGGTGAGTACACACACACACACACACACACACACACACACACACATATATATATATATATATACTCTGAAGGAGGGGTGTTAATGTTGCAGTTTAAAAACTGTAGTGTAAAGCACCCTTCTGGCAAGACAGTGATGGAGTGAATGATGGTGAAAGTTTTTCTTTTTCGGGCCACCCTGCCTTGGTGGGAATCGGCCAGTGTGATAATAATAATAATATATATAATAATAATATATATATATATATATATATATATATATATATATATATATATATATATATATATATATATATATATATATATATATATATATATATATATATATATATATATGTGATAAAAGAGAAAAAGGTAGCTTATGAGAGGTTTTTACAAAGCAGAAGTGTTATAAGAAGAGCAGAGTATATGGAGAGTAAAAGAAAGGTAAAGAGAGTGGTGAGAGAGTGCAAAAGGAGAGCAGATGATAGAGTGGGAGAGGCACTGTCAAGAAATTTTAGTGAAAATAAGAAAAAATTTTGGAGTGAGTTAAACAAGTTAAGAAAGCCTAGGGAAAATATGGATTTGTCAGTTAAAAGCAGAGTAGGGGAGTTAGTAGATGGGGAGATGGAGGTATTGGGTAGATGGCGAGAATATTTTGAGGAACTTTTAAATGTTAAGGAAGAAACAGAGGCAGTAATTTCATGCACTGGTCAGGGAGGTATACCATCTTTTAGGAGTGAAGAAGAGCAGAATGTAAATGTGGGGGAGGTACGTGAGGCATTACGTAAAATGAAAGGGGGTAAAGCAGCTGGAACTGATGGGATCATGACAGAAATGTTAAAAGCAGGGGGGGATATAGTGTTGGAGTGGTTGGTACTTTTGTTTAATAAATGTATGAAAGAGGGGAAGGTACCTAGGGATTGGCAGAGAGCATGTATAGTCCCTTTATATAAAGGGAAAGGGGACAAAAGAGACTGTAAAAATTATAGAGGAATAAGCTTATTGAGTATACCAGGAAAAGTGTACGGTAGGGTTATAATTGAAAGAATTAGAGGTAAGACAGAATGTAGGATTGCGGATGAGCAAGGAGGTTTCAGAGTGGGTAGGGGATGTGTAGATCAAGTGTTTACATTGAAGCATATATGTGAACAGTATTTAGATAAAGGTAGGGAAGTTTTTATTGCATTTATGGATTTAGAAAAGGCATATGATAGAGTGGATAGAGGAGCAATGTGGCAGATGTTGCAAGTATATGGAATAGGTGGTAAGTTATTAAATGCTGTAAAGAGTTTTTATGAGGATAGTGAGGCTCAGGTTAGGGTGTGTAGAAGAGAGGGAGACTACTTCCCGGTAAAAGTAGGACTTAGACAGGGATGTGTAATGTCACCATGGTTGTTTAATATATTTATAGATGGGGTTGTAAAGGAAGTAAATGCTAGGGTGTTCGGGAGAGGGGTGGGATTAAATTTTGGGGAATCAAATTCAAAATGGGAATTGACACAGTTACTTTTTGCTGATGATACTGTGCTTATGGGAGATTCTAAAGAAAAATTGCAAAGGTTAGTGGATGAGTTTGGGAATGTGTGTAAAGGTAGAAAGTTGAAAGTGAACATAGAAAAGAGTAAGGTGATGAGGGTGTCAAATGATTTAGATAAAGAAAAACTGGATACCAAATTGGGGAGGAGGAGTATGGAAGAAGTGAATGTTTTCAGATACTTGGGAGTTGACGTGTCGGCAGATGGATTTATGAAGGATGAGGTTAATCATAGAATTGATGAGGGAAAAAAGGTGAGTGGTGCGTTGAGGTATATGTGGAGTCAAAAAACGTTATCTATGGAGGCAAAGAAGGGAATGTATGAAAGTATAGTAGTACCAACACTCTTATATGGGTGTGAAGCTTGGGTGGTAAATGCAGTAGCGAGGAGACGGTTGGAGGCAGTGGAGATGTCCTGTTTAAGGGCAATGTGTGGTGTAAATATTATGCAGAAAATTCGGAGTGTGGAAATTAGGAGAAGGTGTGGAGTTAATAAAAGTATTAGTCAGAGGGCAGAAGAGGGGTTGTTGAGGTGGTTTGGTCATTTAGAGAGAATGGATCAAAGTAGAATGACATGGAAAGCATGTAAATCTATAGGGGAAGGATGGCGGGGTAGGGGTCGTCCTCGAAAGGGTTGGAGAGAGGGTGTAAAGGAGGTTTTGTGGGCAAGGGGCTTGGACTTCCAGCAAGCGTGCATGAGCGTGTTAGATAGGAGTGAATGGAGACGAATGGTACTTGGGACCTGACGATCTGTTGGAGTGTGAGCAGGGTAATATTTAGTGAAGGGATTCAGGGAAACCGGTTATTTTCATATAGTCGGACTTGAGTCCTGGAAATGGGAAGTACAATGCCTGCACTTTAAAGGAGGGGTTTGGGATATTGGCAGTTTGGAGGGATATGTTGTGTATCTTTATATGTGTATGCTTCTAGACTGTTGTATTCTGAGCACCTCTGCAAAAACAGTGATAATGTGCGAGTGTGGTGAAAGTGTTGAATGATGAAAGTATTTTCTTTTTGGGGATTTTCTTTCTTTTTTGGGTCACCCTGCCTCGGTGGGAGACGGCCGACTTGTTAAAAAAAAAAAAAAAAAAATATGCAAAACAACCTCTCTGAAAGAATAGAGAAATTCCAAGCGCTTTCGTGACTACTCACATTATCAAGGAACTATGTTTCTTGATAATGTGAGTAGTCACGAAAGCGCTTGGAATTTCTCTATTCTTTCAGAGTGGTTGTTTTGCATATATATATATATATATATATATATATATATATATGTATATATGTATATATATATATGTATATATATATATGTCGTGCCGAATAGGCAGAATTTGCGATCTTGGCTTAAATAGCAACGCTCATCTTGCCATATAGGACAAGCGAAAATTTGTGTATGCAATAATTTCGCCAAAATCATTCTGAACCTAACGAAAAAAATATATTTCACTGTGTTTGTTTAGTATTAAATTATTGTAAACAAATCTAAAATATATTTAGTTGGGTTAGGCTAAAATAAATTGTTCTTGTTATAATAAGGTTAGGTAAGTTTTATAAGATTCTTTTGGAGCAAAATAAAAAAAAATTACATTAACATTAATGAAAGACATATATCTTTAAACGTATAAGAGAAAATTTTAGAAAGGACTTAATTTTAAATGAGTTCTTGCTAATTGACCAGTTTTACATATTCGGCACGACATATATATATATATATATATATAATGTTCAACTGCCTCCCAGCACACATAAGGGGGATTACCAACAGACCCCTGGCAGTCTTCAAGCTGGCACTGGACACGCACCTAAAGTCAGTTCCTGATCAGCCGGGCTGTGGCTCGTACGTTGGTTTGCGTGCAGCCAGCAGCAACAGCCTGGTTGATCAGGCGCTGATCCACCAGGAGGCCTGGTCACAGACCGGGCCGCGGGGGCGTTGACCCCCGAAACTCTCTCCAGGTAAACTCCAGGTATATATATATATATATATATATATATATATATATATATATATATATATATATATATATATATATATATTGGAGTGTTAGCTATAGGATGGGTGCCAAATAGCGATTTTCCTGTGGATAAACAACATACTTGACGAAACAGAACATGCTTATCAAATTTTCTCTAAGTACAAGCATAATCTAAAGCATATCTTGGACACTAGTAAATCAGTAATGGCGTGACGGCTCTAGACAGAGCGTCGTAGCCTGCTCTAGGCTACTAGTTTATCTGTGTAAGTTATGTTGTGATGACTTAGACTAGTGTTTTAGCCTGCTCTAGGCTAGTAGCTTGTTCCTGTGAGTTAGAGCGAGACGGCTCTAGCTAGTTTACCTGGAGTTTACCTGGAGAGAGTTTCGGGGGTCAACGCCCCCGCGGCCCGGTCTGTGACCAGGCCTCCTGGTGGATCAGCGCCTGATCAACCAGGCTGTTGCTGCTGGCTGCACGCAATCCAACGTACGAGCCACAGCCCGGCTGATCAGGAACTGACTTTAGGTGCTTGTCCAGTGCCAGCTTGAAGACTGCCAGGGGTCTGTTGGTAATCCCCCTTATGTGTGCTGGGAGGCAGTTGAACAGTCTCGGGCCCCTGACACTTATTGTATGGTCTCTTAACGTGCTAGTGACACCCCTGCTTTTCATTGGGGGGATGGTGCATCGTCTGCCAAGTCTTTTGCTTTCGTAGTGAGTGATTTTCGTGTGCAAGTTCGGTACTAGTCCCTCTAGGATTTTCCAGGTGTATATAATCATGTATCTCTCCCTCCTGCGTTCCAGGGAATACAGGTTTAGAAACCTCAAGCGCTCCCAGTAATTGAGGTGTTTTATCTCCGTTATGCGCGCCGTGAAAGTTCTCTGTACATTTTCTAGGTCGGCAATTTCACCTGCCTTGAAAGGTGCTGTTAGAGTGCAGCAATATTCCAGCCTAGATAGAACAAGTGACCTGAAGAGTGTCATCATGGGCTTGGCCTCCCTAGTTTTGAAGGTTCTCATTATCCATCCTGTCATTTTTCTAGCATTTTTCTAGTGTCGTAGCCTGCTCTAGGTTACTAGCTTGTTCGTGTGGCGGGTCTCTGCTAGTGTTCTAGCATGCTCTAGTCTATTGACTTGTTCCTGTCAGGTGAGTGATAGTGTTGATGGCTCTATCTAGTGCATCGTAACCGTTGTAGGTTACTAGCTGGTCCTTGGACGCTGAATTGGCTTAATAGTCCTCTAGCTAATTTGTTCTAGCCGGCTCCAGGTTACTAACTTATCCTCTGGAAGCTAAGTTATGGTGTGACAGCTTATCTAATACGTGGTGACCCGTTGCGAGCTACTTGACCTACATGCCCATATAAGTGAGGTTGCAACACCATTAACTTTTAGGGTGTGAAAGTCGTCAGTGGTCTGAAGACCACTGACGACCATGATCCTTATGGGCCATGTATCGCCTGAGCTATAACACAATGGCCTGTGAGTTTTAGAACTCACTTGCTATGGGCTCCACCCATTCTGGGATTTGATTAGCGCCTGAGAAATACGAGTCATTGGGTTTGATCCAAGGAAATGGTGGGTGAGTCAAGTTCCTTGGGTCAGTAGCCCATCACCAGGGAAGGAGCCTGATTTAGGAGGCGTGATCTGAAGCCGGGCCGTGGAGGGGATGTATGACATGTACACAACTTGACGTGGCCGTGACCTTCAACACATGCACCGTACTTCCAGGTTCCCTGGCTCCTCAGCATCAACGTTTCGTGGCAACACTGTACATCCTGCAATAAAAACTTGTTCACGAAACCTTGCTAGGAACTTCACTTCCAGTTGCTCTCCACACCACAAAAGTCAGGTAAAGGTACTCTAAAGCACTATCTGTGCACCCTCACTTACACACTATATAGTCCTTCCTGCACTGTATCTTATACCGGTCACAGAAGCATCACAGAGTAGTTTAGAAACTGAGTTTTCAGCTCACAACCAAACGAGCCTTGGTTTGACTCTGGGCAAGCCTTGCATCTGCTTTCCTTGTTCGCCTAGCAGTGAATAATTACATGAGGCACACTGGACTGTTGTGCCTTGCATAGGTCCTAGACAAGGGGACCTATGGATTTCCCACAAGATTATGCCACACTGCTTGACCTTTTTTCTGCGTTATTAACTATTGTGAATTACGATATTCGGGGTTAAAACGGGGTTAAATGTCACAACAGTGACGTTTCACAGCCCAGGATGACAGAACATGGATGAGCCCTGCTCCAGTCCGAAGCATAATCTGTCACTCCACTGTTATAACAATATGGCACCATGTTCCGCTTATATTGTACCACATGCTCCATGTCTTTTTCAGAGTCATTTAGGACCTCCAACACTGCCGTGCACCCGAAAGAGATATGCATGACAATGAGTCACCTATCTGTTATCTCCGTGTAAAATATCTTTAATTTTATTTTACTGGTTTGTGTCATTTAAGGGATCCTCTTGCAGTCTACAGCCATTAAACTACAATTGAACCATTATTATTTACACGCCAGTTTTAATCTGTATAAGTAACTTGAATACTTTTACCACATTTTTTTATTTTTTTCATGATTTATTTATAACCACTCATCAAGCAAGAACTGTAATCCCAATGCTATATACCTAACAGTAAAATTTAAGTTTCTAAGTGTATTCTTGCTTAAAACAATGCACCACGTGCTTTTTAAATGACGAAATTATAGGCAACTTATATAGCCTATTATGAAACCTTAAGCTTCGAAAATAAAGATGTTTATATCTATTAGAAGATAATGTCAGTAATGGTAAGAAGAATGATAAGATATATCACGTTTTGTTATCTGTGTACTCTTATGCTGTTATTTCTCACAAAATCTCGGTGTTGTGGACAAGAATAACGGCACTAAGATAAACCATCAGACAACATTAAGATACACATGTCTGACACATCCCCAAGATAACATGTGAATTATTAACATTCTCCGGCATTCATAAGTCAGCCATCTTTCATCGTGTTCAAAACTTAACGTTTCAGTTGCTCAGCGATCAAAAAAAAAAGGCATTCACAAGTAATCACATGGAAACTAATATCACAAGTCAATGAAAATAGCATGTTGGAAACTTTTGCTAAGATTCTCCAGCATTGGAAGTGTAAAGTCAATCAAAGGAGACATTCTCTGGTTATCGAAATACACAACTACTTCAAGTTTGAAGCTGCTCAGAAGTTCCTTCTCTAATTGTCAGCGTTGTAAGTTTGAAACCAATTGGACGAGGGATCACAATAGTCAGGGACCATTGAGCATAATATATGCTCCTTAGTGAAGAAAGTAGGGGACTTGGTTTCTGCATAATTAGGGATAACCAATGCAACCTTGATTTTTGTTGCAGGCGCTTAAAAGTTGAGGCAAGTGAGAAGATGAAGGCAGATGCAAAGCTTGACTTGCTGCCATCTGTAAAGAGACAGTGATCTTCAAAACACAGTACGTGCTGGACACTCAAAAAGCCATCTCAGACCCAATTGGAAGTTGCCTTGCCAGCAGAGGATCTTCAAGCACAGAATGTACAATGGCATCCCTCATGCAACCTATAAGGGACATGGATAGAGCTGTTATGAAATTCATTTAGCAGTCTCATTGCACATCACACTCATAAGATGACCATCGTTACTTGACTCATTCACTAAGGCGCAAACTAAAGCAAACCACGTGAAATCGTTGTATATATTTTGTGATCGAGGGTGGCTCGTACGTTGGTTTGCGTGCAGCCAGCAGCAACAGCCTGGTTGATCAGGCTCTGATCCACCAGGAGGCCTGGTCACAGACCGTGCCGCGGGGGCATTGACCCCCGGAACTCTCTCCAGGTAAACTCCAGGTAAGCAAAATAACAAATTCATTACGTTTGGGACACAGCGAGAGTGCTGGACAGAATCTACCTTCTAAATGCACTTGATCTGAGCAATAACTATAGGCTACGCTGTAGGTTTAATGAAAGTATAAATCCTGCCGACTTTCATACTATGAACATTGTGTACCACATGAACTGTTGGAATATGCATGTGACTAACAAACTCAGTCTGCGGAAAGATATGCAACTTGTGAAGTATCTAACAATGATTTCGATAATGTTTTGTAAGACTTTTTGTTTAACGGAAATGTTATAATGACACATTTGGAACAGAAATACAAGAACATCTGCACGTCAAATGGTATAACTGAAAAATATGTTAAATCTAGAAGATAAATCAAGAATTTTGTTGCAGAAGAACTCGAGAATGGGACATGCAGCTTAGTGTTCCAAGGTGTCCCTAAAAATAGCAAGATTTATCACTGGCATATACAGAAGTACATAATGTAAGTGACAGACTGACAGTATTCAATTAAATTTACAGGGTTTACAGGTTTTGGGTATTGTGTGGTTTACATGTTATAAAATACTAATTACAGAGGGGGCCACTAGAACACCTAGCATGGCTAGGCATTTCGAGCAGACTTAGATTAATTCTTAACATTAAATCCTTACAGATTTTGATATTAAGGCTAAGTGACTACATCATAATTTGTAGGAGAAATTTGCTTTCTGATGGTGGTACCTTTTGCTTGTTGTTGTGCTCCAGCTCCTCAGGTTGTACCTGAGCTCATTACATGTGTCTGTGCCAGAACAAATTGTAGCAGTAGTCGTTGCAAGAGTACTAGCAGTTCACTTCCATGGACATATATGTGTAATTCCTCTGATGGTGAAGACTTCTGTGAAAATATTAGTGAACCTTTTGAACAGACAGTGAAAGTAAAGATGACCCAACTGTTCAAAATGCTTCCCTTTGTGTCACTCTGATGTCTAATGCTTTTATGTGTCAAAGGGTAAATAATTTTAATGTTCAGTGTAATGGGGAGCCCATCACTTTGGTTTCATCAGTAAAATATCTGGGAATCCCCTTTGATCCATGCATGTCAGGAGAATTGATAGGGAACAGTGTAGTAAAGAAAGTGAATGCCAGACTGAAGTTCCTGTATAGACAAGCACAGTGTCTACCTATTGAGGCTCGCAGGACCCTATGTCTAGCCCTTATACAATGCCATATGGATTACGCTTGCTCTTCATGGTACTCTGCCTTGACAAAAAAACTGAAAGATAAACTGCAAATCACCCAGAACAAAATCGTAAGATTCATCCTGGGGCTGGGACCAAGAGAACATGTAGACCAGGGTGAATTACAGCAGTTGGATATGCTGAATGTTGAAGACAGAGTAAAACAACTGAAGCTAAATCTTGTTTATAAAATTGCTCACAGTGTCCACAATATCTTGCTGTCAATTTTGTCAAGGTTGGGAACCAAAGCAATCATAGTACTAGGGGGAGAGAGCATAGCTTTGTAGTACCCACAGTCAGTGGCCAGGCTTCAAACACCTTTTATTGTACAGCAATAAAGGAATGGAACAGACTACCCGCACATGTCAAAGCCAGTCATAGCATGAACCAGTTCAAGAAGAGTGTCA
Organism: Cherax quadricarinatus; assembly: GCF_038502225.1. Taxonomy (NCBI): domain Eukaryota; kingdom Metazoa; phylum Arthropoda; class Malacostraca; order Decapoda; family Parastacidae; genus Cherax; species Cherax quadricarinatus. The sequence goes on from NC_091296.1 coordinate 56,034,377, forward strand.
AAAGGTGTCTGATGAATGTAGCTACAGAAAGGGAGGGGAATGATTTTCTATTTTTTAGCTAACATACGTGTAAATTTTACCTTATTCCTAGTAATGACCCTCGTATTGTAGATATTCTTAATGACCCTCGTGTAGTAGATAGTCTTAATGACCCTCGTGTAGTAGATAGTCTTTTTAGTATGATAATAAGATGTTATCTTCATTATAGAATAATAAGAAAATATTATAACCTTTATATTATAATAATAAGGTAAAAGGACCCCAATGGAAATAAGTCACTCTGTCTGACTTTTTTGGGTTATCCCAGGTTCTCTACACATATGCTGCTATGTATGATAATTCTATGTAACTGTATTTGTGTATACCTGAATAAACTTACTTACTTACTTACTATTTAGTTAGGAATAACAATTAGGTATAGATGGTCATTTTTTGCCTCCTTATGCATTAAACAACATTAACTTTCACGTAATAAAAATTACATGACGGTTTAAAATTGGTAAGAAAATTTGAATTGTTTTTTTATCAGTATTCCAGGGAAAATCCTGTGAATGCATAATAACTGGTAATGAATGAGAAGGCATTAAAAAAAAGTCTAAAATAAAAGCATTAAAGAGTAAAAATTGCTTGTGGTTACACTAATAAAAATTCCATCAAATATGATTGTGAGATTCTTCTGGAATTTAAGTAAGGGGATCCACCAGATTTAATTGGGAACGTTTTTCTTTTTTGTTGCTTTTTACTTTCATAGCTCAACTTGTCTTGTTTCCTGACGAACCTTGTCCAACCTAACCTCCTAACCCGGTGGCCTGGTGGCTAAAGCTCCCGCTTCACACACGGAGGGCCCGGGTTCGATTTCCGGCGGGTGGAAACATTTCGACAAGTTTCCTTACACCTGTTGTCCTGTTCACCTAGCAGCAAATAGGTACCTGGGTGTTAGTCGACTGGTGTGGGTCGCATCCTGGGGGACAAGATTAAGGACCCCAATGGAAATAAGTTAGGCAGTCCTCGATGACGCACTGACTTTCTTGGGTTATCCTGGGTGGCTAACCCTCCGGGGTTAAAAATCCGAACGAAATTCCTCCAAAATTTCCACCAGTCAACTATAGTGACAATATAGCATTTATTGTGGTGGAGACGGAAAAAAATAGAAAAGCTAGATACAGCGATTGATAAACAAGGGTTGAGGTCGACCGTTCGTCATTGTAGGAGTTGCCAGCAGTCACCGGTTTCTTCAACACGCAAGTTATACTTTTGTATCAATCAAATCACATATTACTCGGGTAGATAATTTCCAGTAAATCCTTCATGTGTTAGCTCAAATCACCGACCAGTATGTTTTAAATAAGTGACCCACTGATCAGATCAGATCGACTGGTCCGAACCCTTGACTGGTCCGAACCCTTGACTGGTCCGAACCCTTGACTGGTCCGAACCCTTGACTGGTCCGAACCCTTGACTGGTCCGAACCCTTGACTGGTCCGAACCCTTGACTGGTTTCAAACGGTTTCGTTGGACAATAAAGCAGACTGTAAACGGATGGGGTTGTAGGCGCTCTTATAAACACAAACATTAAATATAAATCAGGAACGTGCCTGGAGTTTACCTGGAGAGAGTTCCGGGGGTCAATGCCCCCGCGGCCCGGTCTGTGACCAGGCCTCCTGGTGGATCAGAGCCTGATCAACCAGGCTGTTGCTGCTGGCTGCACGGTGAGCTGTCCAATATACAAAAAACAGTTAGAAACAGAAATACAAATAGCTAGAGCTTCATTTAAGGAGGTTATTAATAGAATATTCAAGAGGTTGCTAGTAGAATTGCAGTAAATCAACCATTCAAATCATTATGAAGCTGTGTGTAGTCTGCAGTCAGTCAAACAAACGGGCTTCCACATGGGTAAATTGTCATTTTTGTGGAAATTGGTGTCACGCCCCTTGTGCAGATATCCAAGAACTAGCTACAAGCAGTGTTAAAACAGGGAAGTGTTTTTGGGTATGCCCAAATGAGATAAATCTGTGGATTAAAATCACAAGGGTATTAAAAGAGGACAACATCAAAGCTGCTTTCATAGAAAACCTGGAAGCTTTCTACAACAGATGGGAACATAAAAAGTCTGGGCTGAATGGTACTGCCCTTGATACTGGCCATGTAGTCAGAAACTGTAATGGAAATAAGTCACTCTATCTGACTTTTTTGGGTTATCCTAGGTTCTCTACACATATGCTGCTATGTATGATAATTCTATGTAACTGTATTGTGTATACCTGAATAAATTTACTTACTTACTTACTTACTAAGGCTGGAGATGAAGTCCTGGTAGTCAGTAAATGTGGGGCTGATAGTGCTGTCCTGGGAGACAGTAATGGTGAAGCTGGAGGTGCTGTCCTGGGAGACAGTAATGGTGAAGCTGGAGGTGCTGTCCTGGGAGACAGTAATGGTGAAGCTGGAGATGCTGTCCTGGGAGACAGTAATGGTGAAGCTGGAGATTTTGTCCAGGTAGTCGGGAATTATACGCAGGAAGGAATACATATAAATGACCTCATAGGGGACAGGAGCCATAGTAGGGAAACAAGTGTAGTCAAAGATAAGATAAAACCAATATTGCAAACTAGAAATACCGCAGGAAATAGCAAACAAGAGGACTCCACTAGCAATAGTGAGGATATATTACCAAAAACAACTGGTGGGAGCTCCATTGTTGGTGCTAGGGAGGATAGAAGTAAGACAGGGAAACATGCACCAACAGGGAATAGTCACAGAAACCCAAGACAAACGGAAACCAAGCCTGTGCACATACTATGCACTTGGTATCTGCTGGCATGGGAAATCTGGAAAAACAGATGGGACGTGCAACTATGACCACCCTAGAAAATGCCATGCCCATATGACAACAGGAAAATGCAAACTCCCTTCCTATAAGCTTTTTCACCCTGAACTGTGTACCTCTTCAGTACAGGAAAGACTGTGCTATAACTTAAATTGCCAGGCATACCATCTAAAGGGGACAAAAAGATACAAAACATCCAGGCCATGGGAAAACCTGGGTAGCCACAGCCACTCAAGAGGGAGAGGTTTTTTAGTGCCAGGAAGGAAAAAAAACTGGCAGGAAATGGCAGAAATCGTACACCAAATCCAGTCATTCCTGGAGTGGAACCACCAGGAGGCCTGGTCACAGACCGGGCCGCGGGGGCGTTGACCCCCGAAACTCTCTCCAGGTAAACTCCAGGTAAACAGTCGATGGCCTCCACTCCAAACCAACAAATACAGATACTAATGCCGGAAAAAAAATCCCCCCCCAGTACCAACAATACCACCAGTCCGATAACATTCTTCTTTGCAAATATACAGGGTCTAAAGCCAGCAACAAACAACAAAATACCTTTCATCCGTGGACTGCTTGCAGAGGCAAAGGCAATGTTCGCGGCTTTCACTGAGACCCACATAAAGGATCACTTGGATAACGAAATATGGATCCCAGGTTACAACCTATACAGATGTGACAGAGTGAACAGGCAAAAGGGGGGGGGGTTGGCCTTTACATTGCAGAGTCACTTGTTTGCACAGAACTGCTTAATGCCTCAAATGATGTAGTGGAAGTTTTAGCAGTAAAGATAGAGAACCAAAACCTAGTCATTGTGGTAGTCTACAAGCCTCCGGATGCAACATCCCAGCAATTCCAGGAACAGCTGTTAAAAATTGACCACTGTCTGGAAAATCTTCCAGCTCCTGCACCCAACATCTTGCTCCTGGGGGATTTCAACTTAAGGCACCTAAAATGGAGGAATATAGCAAATAATATTGTTGCAGTAATAACACCAGGAGGCAGCTCTGATGAAAACTCACACTCACACGAGCTTTTAAATCTCTGCACAAAATTCAATTTAAACCAGCAAATAATAGAGCCTACTAGACTGGAGAATACACTAGACCTCATCTTCACTAACAATGATGATCTGATAAGAAATGTCACCATATCAAAAACAATATACTCAGATCACAACATAATTGAGGTTCAGACATGTATGCGTGGAGCCCCAGACCGACATAATGAGACTAGTCACGAGGGAGCATTCACCAAATTCAACTTCAATAACAAAAACATAAAGTGGGACCAAGTAAACCAAGTCCTAACCGATATAAGCTGGGAAGATATACTAAGCAACACAGACCCCAACTTATGCCTAGAACAGATTAACTCGGTGGCACTCGATGTATGCACAAGGCTTATTCCTCTAAGAAAAATGAGTAGTAGATGTAAAATAGAAAGAGACAGGCGCTCCCTTTACAGGCGACGGAAAAGAATAACAGAGCGGCTAAAAGAGGTCAATATATCTGAAATGCGTAGGGAGACATTGGTCAGAGAAATAGCAAACATCGAACTTAAGCTAAAAGAATCCTTTAGGAGTCAGGAATCGCGGGAAGAACTAAAAGCCATAAATGAAATCGAAAGAAACCCTAAGTATTTCTTCTCCTATGCCAAATCAAAATCGAGAACAACGTCCAGTATTGGGCCCCTACTTGAACAAGATGGGTCCTACACAGATGACAGCAAGGAAATGAGTGAGCTACTCAAGTTCCAATATGACTCAGTTTTTAGCAAGCCGCTAACCAGACTGAGAGTCGAAGATCAAAATGAATTTTTTATGAGAGAGCCACAAAATTTGATTAACACAAGCCTATCCGATGTTATCCTGACGCCAAATGACTTCGAACAGGCGATAAATGACATGCCCATGCACTCTGCCCCAGGGCCAGACTCATGGAACTCTGTGTTCATCAAGAACTGCAAGAAGCCCCTATCACGAGCCTTTTCCATCCTATGGAAAGGGAGCATGGACACGGGGGTCGTCCCACAGTTACTAAAAACAACAGACATAGCCCCACTCCACAAAGGGGGCAGTAAAGCAACAGCAAAGAACTACAGACCAATAGCACTAACATCCCATATCATAAAAATCTTTGAAAGGGTCCTAAGAAGCAAGATCACCACCCATCTAGAAACCTATCAGTTACACAACCCAGGGCAACATGGGTTTAGAACAGGTCGCTCCTGTCTGTCTCAACTATTGGATCACTACGACAAGGTCCTAAATGCACTAGAAGACAAAAAGAATGCAGATGTAATATATACAGACTTTGCAAAAGCCTTCGACAAGTGTGACCATGGCGTAATAGCGCACAAAATGCGTGCTAAAGGAATAACAGGAAAAGTCGGTCGATGGATCTATAATTTCCTCACTAACAGAACACAGAGTAGTCGTCAACAGAGTAAAGTCCGAGGCAGCTACGGACGGTGAAAAGCTCTGTTCCACAAGGCACAGTACTCGCTCCCATCTTGTTCATCATCCTCATATCCGACATAGACAAGGATGTCAGCCACAGCACCGTGTCTTCCTTTGCAGATGACACCCGAATCTGCATGACAGTGTCTTCCATTGCAGACACTGCAAAGCTCCAGGCAGACATCAACCAAATCTTTCAGTGGGCTGCAGAAAACAATATGAAGTTCAACGATGAGAAATTTCAATTACTCAGATATGGTAAACATGAGGAAATTAAATCTTCATCAGAGTACAAAACAAATTCTGGCCACAAAATAGAGCGAAACACCAACGTCAAAGACCTGGGAGTGATAAGATAAGATTTCGTTCGGATTTTTAACCCCGGAGGGTTAGCCACCCAGGATAACCCAAGAAAGTCAGTGCGTCATCGAGGACTGTCTAACTTATTTCCATTGGGGTCCTTAATCTTGTCCCCCAGGATGCGACCCACACCCAGCCTGGTTGATCAGGCGCTGATCCACCAGGAGGCCTGGTCACAGACCGGGCCGCGGGGGCGTTGACCCCCGAAACTCTCTCCAGGTAAACTCCAGTCGACTAACACCCAGGTACCTATTTGCTGCTAGGTGAACAGGACAATAGGTGTAAGGAAACGTGTCAGAATTTCCACCCGCCGGGAATCGAACCCGGGCCCTCTGTGTGTGAAGCGGGAGTTTTAGCCACCAGACCACCGGGCCACATGTCGGAGGATCTCACCTTCAAGGACCATAACATTGTATCAATCGCATCTGCTAGAAAAATGACAGGATGGATAATGAGAACCTTCAGAACTAGGGAGGGCAAGCCCATGATGACACTCTTCAGGTCACTTGTTCTATCTAGGCTGGAATATTGCTGCACACTAACAGCACCTTTCAAGGCAGGTGAAATTGCCGACCTAGAAAATGTACAGAGAACTTTCACGGCGCGCATAACGGAGATAAAACACCTCAATTACTGGGAGCGCTTGAGGTTCCTAAACCTGTATTCCCTGGAACGCAGGCGGGAGAGATACATGATTATATACACCTGGAAAATCCTAGAGGGACTAGTACCGAACTTGCACACGAAAATCACGCACTACGAAAGCAAAAGACTTGGCAGACGATGCACCATCCCCCCAATGAAATGCAGGGGTGTCACTAGCACGTTAAGAGACCATACAATAAGTGTCAGGGGCCCGAGACTGTTCAACTGCCTCCCAGCATACATAAGGGGGATTACCAACAGACCCCTGGCAGTCTTCAAGCTGGCACTGGACAAGCACCTAAAGTCAGTTCCTGATCAGCCGGGCTGTGGTTCGTACGTTGGTTTGCGTGCAGCCAGCAGCAACAGCCTGGTTGATCAGGCTCTGATCCACCAGGAGGCCTGGTCACAGACCGGGCCGCGGGGGCATTGACCCCCGGAACTCTCTCCAGGTTATCTTCTTCACCGTATATCATAATCAGGGCTCGAAATACATTGCCCAACTAAGGGCTCTTGTATATACGTCATCATAGTCAAACATACAACAACTAGGTGGCATCCTGGGGAAGAGCCAAAGATCCCAACTGCAATAAGTCACACTGCTGGACTTTATTGGGTTATAATGAATTATTAACCCTCCAAGATTATTAACTTTCCAGCGCTATTAATCCTCCGGGGTTAATAACTCCCCATGGTTAATAACCATTATTTTAATATATATTCGTAGCTCCTTGTGTTTATTACGTTCGTTTTGTTATCTTTTATGTAATTGTGCTTTTAATTGACTTATTATTTTGACTTTTTATTGACTATTAATTACTATCCAGTGCCTAAAATAGTGTAAATATATTTGCTAGCATAAAATAAATTTTTATAAGTTATTCAAAAGATTTAGAGCTAAAAAGATAATCATAGAATGTTCTCGACACATTCGGACAATTATGACCCAGTTATCTGAGTTCATAAAATAGAAGACAAAGAGGAAGGTGGTGCTTGTAGGCCTATAATCCAGCCGTGTGCTGGGGTTTATTAGCCCAAGATAGGCTGTACTGTATTGGTTCTTTCATCTGTGACGAAGGCAACTACACTACGGTTCTTGTAGTTGCCAAAAGTTGGCTCAACAAAAGCTAAATCAGGATGCATAAATTTATGTTGGCTTTTTTGGAAATAATCAGTTGCTTGAGTATCAGGTTAGTGTTCCTTGTTTAATCTAGCAGTGTCTGACCTGCCCAGACATAATGTAACTTAACTTACACAACATAACCCCAGTGGAAATAAGTCCTGTTTGACTTTTTGGTTATGCTGGGTAATTTACACATGTTACTATGGAAGGACTCCAGTGGAAATAGTCACTGGCTTTTTTTTTGGATTATCTTAGGTAATTTGCACATGTTTCTAGGTATAATAATTTTACTTGTGTATACCTGTACCTAAATAAACATAAGACAAATTTACTCATCCCAATACTGTGTAAATGTAACTAAATAAACTTACTTAACCTGACATAAATCATCTTAATCTGACCAACCCAATAAAATCTAACTTCAGTATTAAGCATTATTTGATCTATTATGTGGGAGTAACGTGATGCAAGAAACAGCTTGCCTGCCTTTACTAATGTGTATACGTTGGGTCGTTTTATTGTCTTCTTCGTTAATTTTATATAGTGATAATTGTTATTTAATATCATTGCTACAGTTATAAAAATCCGTAAAATTTACATCTTTGCTTGTATTACAGGAAAGTTCTACATTATGGAAGATGACTCATCCTTATTAATAAAGGAGGAACCTGAAACTCCACTAGTGAATCAACTGGAGAACTCCATAAGGTAGGCTTCATTATTTATTATTATTATTACTCATGAAAAGCTCTAATCCTGTCAGAGTTTTTCATGTGTATTCACTACCTTTGCTTTCCTTTGAAGTTCTTCCATTTGCTTAACAAACATAAATTATAATTTTGAAGGTCTGTTCTTGCCTTTCTCATATTTGTTTAGGTGTTTATATTTTGCTGTGTATTTTTTTTTTTTTTTTTTTTGCTTCTAGTGGGTGCCTTGATGCTGGTGAAGTGCTTTTTATCCAAGGAATTGTTGCTACCCCTCAGTTTCCTTGGCCTCAACTTGATTGCCTTCCATTCCCCAGGTGCTGTATGACATCAGTGAGTTTAGCACTTGCTTTGAAAATAATGTATAGTTTCTTAATGTAAACCTTCAGTGTCTTATCATTTAAAAAAAAAAGTCCTCATTTTTGTCATTTCTTGATGTTAATTCTGAGTGCCAAACAGTAGCATAATACAGTGGACCCCCGCATAACGATCACCTCCGAATGTGACCAATTATGTAAGTGTATTTATGTAAGTGCGTTTGTACGTGTATGTCTTGGGTCTGAAATGGACTAATCTACTTCACAATATTCCTTATGGGAACAAATTCGGTCAGTACTGGCACCTGAACATACTTCTGGAGTGAAAAAATATCGTTAACCGGGAGTCCACTGTATTACCTTTTTTTTTTTTTAAGTGCTACTTTAATAAATTTTGTCACTGTTGCAATTAACTTTTTTTTTTAAACTTCGGACTAAGATTTGCCTTAGTGTTCAGTTCTTATTCTTGGCTACTTCTGCTCCTACTTTAGTTTGTTTCTTGGCTACATTTGCATAGCTTTCATTATTTTTAGCACTATTCTGTGTCTTGGTTAACTGATTTTATTTAGTTTAGGTGAATTTTAGTTGAGATTAATTTTACATATTATCGTACTGTGATATATCTTAACTATCTTTTTAGGTGTTTTTTCGTCTGATATTTAAAATTTCTCTTCCTGTCTTAACCCTTAAACTGTTGATATGTAGCTCTACGTCCACGTGTGGGGGGCCTCCGAACATAGATCTACGTTATTTTTTACATGCTTTCAAATGGGGAAAATCAAGGTCGGAGCGCTACACACGTGAACGTAGATCTACGTTTGGACAGTTTAAGGGTTAACTGATGTATTTTTAAATTATTTTTATTACCTAATTGTTTCTCTTCATATATTTTTTTTTTTCATATTTTGTGCATGTTTCAGGCTTGGATTCATATTTTCCAACATTAACTTGTTCACTTTATCCTCCTGTAGTCCTAAATGGGCATGAAGGTGATACAGTATGAACCTTACTAACTGTATCTGCTTCTTAAAAACCCTTATGGGTTTAGTGCTTTTCCATGAGTATATCACCATATTTGCAAATTTGAAATCTTATTGTGGTTGAAAGTTGATTGTGTCTTTAAATTCAAGTACTTATACCATGATTTCATATATATACAAGCTAGGGTTTTGCAACAACTCAAGAGTAAAGGATATTTATATCTGTACAGTCGTCCTTGAAAATTCGCAGGCTTCCTTTTTTGCAGATTTTGACTATCCAAGATCTTTAAATTAATTACTCAGTGTCTTTCTGGCTCAATGACTTCCCCATGTCCCAATTTCTTTTTATTCTGGTCATCATTTCTTATAAATAATAATAATAACCAGATGAGAATATATTAGGTCCCTCACTTATGACATTAATGTGTTCTGAAAAGCGTAAGTCGACTGCTTTAAACCCTGTACCTATTTTTATGTAGACACCCGTTATAATCAGAGATGCATTCCTGAGGTAAAATATTCCATATCTTTGCTTCATTTACTTTTATTATTGAAATTATAAAACAATGTCCTTCCATCTCTCCTATTCTCTCTTGTGTTCCCTTACCTCTGTCCCTCTCATGCATTCCATCCTCCCATTGTATCTTGTACAATAGTTTATATTTGCTCTACGTCCTCCTCCCCACTACTCCAGTTCCCACCATATTCCACCACCTCCCCTCTTACTGTGTACTCTACTAAAACATTATACTCTAGCCCAACACTTTCTCCAACCCAACATCACCCCTACACTGTTCTCCATTGCTTATACTACTATGCTTCTACAGTGTACAGTGCCCCCACACTGTACTCCACCCACCACAACACCCCCCATCCCTAGCAGTTGACAATACCCCCCCCCACACCACACCCACACTGTATTCCGCCTTCCATACCACACCCCATGCCATGAACTCCACTCGCCTTTGTATGCCAAATAGTTATGGTGAGGGTATAAGGTGCCTGGACATTTGCTGTGGTGAAGGCTACATGTGCTGAGGTTAGCAGGGAGGGGGGATTGTGGTACAAGCCAAGTTGCTGCCTCACCCAGTGATCACATATTTCACACAAACACCTACTGCCTCCCCCCCCCCCCCATAAAAAAAAAATGTGTGCAGGTACTTTTAAATCTACAGTTCTTGATCAGTCTTTACCAGACTAATGGAAGCTCAGCTCATAGGAACATAAGAATGGAGGAACACTGCAGCAGGCCTACTAGCCCAAACAAGGCACGTCCTTCTCAAAAAATAATCATTCCCACCCATCCACTTGTCCAACCTTTTCCCAAAGCTACCTTAGCATTTGCTTCAATACCCCAGGTACTATGGAAAAAATAAACATTTGCAGCACAATGCGATCCCCATCGACTACGCTTCGCCCACACAGTGGGCCCCACCAAGCCACACGTAGATCACACAAACACGATCACACACTATTAATGTGTATGGTGAAAAAAATATCGGAGGAAAATTATATCGTTTAGCCTTAACAAAATCATACATACTGAATTTACAGTCACTGTATATACCAATCTCTACTAAACGAACATGAACCCTATGAATATGCATAAAGTGAACATATGCAATATGGTACATGAATGCATTATGAGAAAAAAGAGTAAAGAGAAACTATTTACTGTATTTAAAATAGTTTCTTTGAATGTGTGCAATGATAGTAACTGCAGTTCAGCATACATTTCACTAACCCTTAAAATAATTTTGTGTTATTAACTTCAGAAACTTTTTCTGAAGTTAATAACACCATAAAAGCAAAATTTAATGTGATAGTTATGGAATTATGCAGGCACAAACTTGGAGGTTGGGGAGCACTTTATACAACAGATTTTTCTCACTTTTAGGCCTATTTTAGACCAATCCTAGTACTCAAACCAACCCAGTTCTCAATATGCCTTGATCAGAAAAAACTGACTATTCAACTATCAAAACTACCCTCGGCAGACGATGCACTGTGTCCCCAATGAAAAGCAGAGGTGCCACTAGCACGATAAGAGACAACACAATAAGTGTCAGGGGCCCAAGACTGTTCACCTGTCTTCCAGCATACACAAGGGGGATTACCAATAGACCCCTGGCTGTCTTCAAGAAGGCACTGGACAGGCACCTAAAGCCAGTACCTGACCAGCCGGGCTGTGGTTCTTACGTCAGGTTACATGCGGCCAACAGTAACAGCCTGGTTGATCAGGCCCTGATCCACCATGAGGCCTGGTCACAGACTGGGCTGCGGGGGTGTTGACCCTCGAAACCCTCTCCAGGTATTATGTGTCCAGAAGTTAGTAATTTGCCTTTCCCCTTTCCTGTTGAATTGCATTTATTGAAGTGGAAATGCAGTAACCACTTGCCAGACATTTCCTACACCATACCCATTGTTCTCCTATAGCTTTTAGTAATTCTCTTCCATTTTTGTCACTTTACTATTACATTATCTGCAAACATTTACATACAGGATTCTGTTTCTCTAGGTAGGGCATCGTGTGTGTGAAGATAAGTATGAGTCCGTGGACTGGTCCTTGGGGAACTACTTGATCCATCCGTTATGACATCTCTCTCACTGTGACTACCCTCTTCTAGCCAGGTACTTCATTTTCAGTGGAAATACTAGTTTTTAGCTGATGCACCTGCCTATTTTGCCGAATTTATATCTAATTAGCTTAATGTGAGTCATTATTAAATACCTTTTGGCAGTCTAGGAATGCTCATTTGTCTTTGGTTTCCTTTTCTTGCTGTTCATCTTCATTGTATCGTAAAATGAAGGTCATAAGATACAGTATTTATCTTTAAACCAATGTTGGTGTGTTCTGATTGAATTATATATACGTATATTTTTTTTGACAGCTATGTTGATGATGCTGTTGAAGATGATGATGAGATCCTGGATGATGCATATGAGGATGAGGACGAGGTTCCCCTTATTTTACGACCTGTGCCACAATACAGGTACGTCTTTTATTTACATGTATTTATTTAATGACGTATTTACACAATCTGCACATGGGAGACTGAAACTTAAAACAGTGTTTACGTCTCACTTGGTCCAAGTTGGACCGAAATGCCATCATAAGTTTCAGTCTTCTATGTGCAGGTTGTTTGTGCAATGGTCCAGTCATGGTATTGTGCCTTTTTCTTCTTGAAGTGTTTTATATCTTGTAATTGCATTACACTTTATTTGTGAAACCAGGACTGTATGGGAGATTTAAGAGAGAGACATTGTAGAGGTTGGGAGGAGGTATGAAAGGTGATTGAAAGTGAACATAGAATAAGAGCATGGTGATGAGAGTAAGAAAAAATATAAGCAGTGACAGGTTGTATGTAAGATTAGGAAAAGAATACATTGGAGTGGATGTATTGGCAAATGGGTCGATGAAAGGCTAGCTGAAACAGAAAAGATGAGGGGTAACTGGAGTGTTGAGGAGCCTGAGGAAAGAAAGTTTATTAGAGCATGTAAAGAAAAGAAATGCATCATTTGTCTTGCAGCCTGGGCTGGGGTGTTATTTTTCTTGTTAGAGCATAGACAGGCTTTGAGGGGGGCTCAGTGAAGGAACTCTAACCTGGTGCTAAGATTGGTGTATGGGTGTTTGGCACACTGTAGTCTTCCAGTTGTTGAAGTAAGGAAGGGATGGAGGCAGTGGAAATGTCATTTAAAAACAAGAATGGAGGAACATTGCAGAAGGCCTACTGGCCCATACAAGACAAGTACTTATCAAAACCACCTCTTCCCAAAGCTACCCAAGAATTTACTCCCGTATCCACGACACCAGTCAATCCCAGCCCCTCCCACTCATATGTTTGTCCAATCTCTTCTTAAAGCTACCCAGGGTCCTAGCCTTCATTACCCTACTCTGAAGATTGTTCCACGCATCGACCACTGTTGGAAAACCAGTACTTGCCTATGTCCTTTCTAAATCTAAATTTATCCAACTTAAATCTGTTATTCCTGGTTCTTACCTGATTCGATATCCTCAGTATTTTATTAATATCGCCTTTGCTTATGCCCATCATCCACTTTTACACTTCGTTTATATCTCCCCTCATTCTACATCTCTCCAGAGAGTGAAGATTCAAGGATCTAAGTATCTTCACACAGGAGATTCCTTATGCAGTGAATCATTTTAGTCATCCTTCTCTATATGTTCTCCAGTGAATTT